>NC_044362.1:32016534-32159330 GCF_007364275.1 Archocentrus centrarchus | reverse complement strand
TAACCAAATTGGCTCCAGATCATCTACACAAGTAGCCCATCAAAAGTTATTCAGGGTTTTGTAGAATATTGAACGGTGTTGCCATGGCAACCCTCTGAATTTGGACTTTTTTCAATTTCAAATTCACAGAGATTCTAAACATCAGCCCCTGGGCTGTGCTTTCTCATGTACCTGAAAATGTGCCTGCTGATGTAAGATGCTAACATCTACAAAAAACTCTCTTGGACCGATAGCCCAAACCCAACAGGAAGTCAGCCACGTTTACTTTAAAGTGTCATTTTTGCAGCATTTTTGCCTTTTTCAGGCCTTTTTGCCTCAACTCCTCCTAGGGCATTTGACCCAGTGAGACCAAAATGGCTCCAGATCATCCACACAAGTAGCCCATCAAAAGATATTCATGGTTTTGTAGAATATTGAACGGTGTTGCCGTAGCAACCCTCTGAATTTGGACTTTTTTTTCCATTTCAGGCCCAGATAGGTTCTAAACATCAGCCCCAGGGCAGTGCTTGGTCTGTGTACCTGAAATCGTGCATGCTGAAGTAACATCCTAACACGTACAAAAAAAGTCTCTTGGACCGATAGCCGAAATCCAACAGGAAGCCTGACATGTTCTAATTAAGGTGTCATTTTTGCAGCATTTTTCACATTTTTCAGGCCTGCTATTTGAATCATCTTCTACTACAGCTTTTCATCCAGTCACACAAAAATGGCTCCAGATCATCTACACAAGTAGCCCATCAAAAGATATTCATGGTTTTGTAGAATATTGAACGGTGTTGCCGTAGCAACCCTCTAAATGTGGGATTTTACTCATATACCACAGTGCACCAAATTGTTACATCTCTGACATACATTGTCCGATCTGCCTCAAACTTCACAGGCTTAATGGGAGGGTAAGGGAGACCGGACACACCCCTCTATCAGCTTTGTTTCACACTCATAACGCCACCTAGTGGCGACAGGAAATCAGTAGGACACTGATACTCATCATCCTATGGTCATTACAGTTTCATTGATGGCTGCAGGCATTACATAGAGCATTGTGACATATTAATTAGTGGGCACTCACCGACGCCACCTAGTGGAAGCGGGAGACGATCGACGCGAAGTACGGCTAGCCTGCTGAGCCGTCAGCAGCCGGGTGAGCCAGCTACTCTCTCGTCTGCGAGAACCTCCGAGCGCGGTTCGGCTGGAGCGTGCCACGGGTCGACGCGCGGCTTGGCTGGAGCGCGCCAGGGGTCGACGCGCGCCGGGTGCGAGGGCCCGCTCATCGCCGCTTGCGGCTTTAATTAGGGCCCGAGCACGAACTGTGCGAAGGCCCTATTGTAATTGCTTCGTTTATTATTATTATTTTTTTTTTTATTATTATTATTCAGGCAAATGAATTGGCTTTTTGGGGGCTTTATCATATTCAAAAACTCATGAAACTTTGCACATGCGTCACACCTGGTGAAAATTTAAGTATTTTAATGGGCTCGGGCAAGGGCGCGCCCAAATGGCTCGCTAGCGCCCCCTAAACTGGAGCCCCACCGCTGTGTTTCACGTACATGAATGAAACTTCATACACATGTATATCATGTCCAGGCGCACAAAAAATCCTCTTGGAGCCATGCCCTAAACCCAACAGGAAGTCCGCCATTTTGAATTAATTATGCAAATTGGCGATTTGCAGCCCTCACACTTTTTCTAATAACTCAGAGGTTTTAGACGTTATCATCTTCATATTTGGTTTGTCTAACCTGCACCCCCAGGGGAATCTAAATCTCGAAAATGGTGAGTTTTTGCCAAGGGGGAGGGGTCCTTATGCCCCTTTGAACTTTGATCATTCGCCATGAAATTTTGATTGCCTCTCATTCATACCTACATGATCCAATGTGCATCAAACTTCTCCAGTAGGATGAGGGTGCCCCCCTGAACACATACATATGACAATATTTAATATCAGTCGCAGCGCCACCTAGTGGGAACAGGAAATGTCATATTTTACACTTGGAGGTCCAGCTCCAAGGTGGTTTAGCAGAACCATCTCAAATTTCACCTGGAAAGCCTTAAGAAGTTGGACTTACTGTGTTTTCAAAACTGTGAGTTTTTGACAAAAGGGCGTGACCCTTATGGGACGGCAAAGTTCGATGATTCGCCATGAACACAAAAATGGCTGTAACTCAAAGCCAACTTGCCCAATCTGGCTCAAACTTCAGTGGTGTGATAAGCATGCTGCCCTGAACACACTCATATGCATAAAGTCCATAAACGTTAGAGCGCCGCCTAGTGGCAGCTCGGAATATCTTAAAATAGCAAGTTTTTTGAGTAGCCCCGGAGCTACGTTTTATCTACATGTATGAAAATGTACATGCTCGTGTACCATACTAAGACGTACAAAAAAGTCTCTTGGACCCATACCCCAAACCCTACAGGAAGTCGGCCATCTTCAATTGAAGGTGTCAATTTTTGCGATTTCCACGCCTGCTATTTGAACGAACTTGTCCTAGGGCATTTCACCCAGTGACACCAAATTGGCTCCAGATCATCTACACAAGTAGCCCATCAAAAGTTATTCAGGGTTTTGTAGAATATTGAACGGTGTTGCCATGGCAACCCTCTGAATTTGGACTTTTTTCAATTTCAAATTCACAGAGATTCTAAACATCAGCCCCTGGGCTGTGCTTTCTCTATGTACCTGAAAATGTGCCTGCTGATGTAAAATGCTAACATCTACAAAAAAGTCTCTTGGACCGATAGCCGAAACACAACAGGAAGTCAGCCACGTTCACTTTAAAGTGTCATTTTTGCAGCATTTTTCGCATTTTACAGGCCTTTTTGCCTCAACTCCTCCTAGAGCATTTGACCCAGTGAGACCAAAATGGCTCCAGATCATCCACACAAGTAGCCCATCAAAAGATATTCATGATTTTGTAGAATATTGAACGGTGTTGCCGTAGCAACCCTCTGAATTTGGACTTTTTTTCCATTTCAGGCCCAGATAGGTTCTAAACATCAGCCCCAGGGCAGTGCTTGGTCTGTGTACCTGAAATCGTGCATGCTGAAGTAACATCCTAAGACGTACAAAAAAGTCTCTTGGACCGATAGCCGAAATCCAACAGGAAGCCTGACATGTTCTAATTAAGGTTTCATTTTTGCAGCATTTCTCACATTTTTCAGGCCTGCTATTTGAATCATCTTCTACTACAGCTTTTCATCCAGTCACACCAAAATGGCTCCAGATCATCTACACAAGTAGCCCATCAAAAGATATTCATGGTTTTGTAGAATATTGAACGCTGTTGCCGTAGCAACCCTCTAAATGTGGGATTTTACTCATATACCACAGTGCACCAAATTGTTACATCTCTGACATACATTGTCCGATGTGCCTCAAACTTCACAGGCTTAATGGGAGGGTAAGGGAGACTGGACACACCCCTCTATCAGCTTTGTTTCACACTCATAACGCCACCTAGTGGCAACAGGAAATCAGTAGGACACTGATACTCATCATCCTATGGTCATTACAGTTTCATTGATGGCTGCAGGCATTACATAGAGCATTGTGACATATTAATTAGTGGGCACTCACCGACGCCACCTAGTGGGAGCGGGAGACGATCGACGCGAAGTACGGCTAGCCTGCTGAGCCGTCAGCAGCCGGGTGAGCCAGCTACTCTCTCGTCTGCGAGAACCTCCGAGCGCGGTTCGGCTGGAGCGTGCCACGGGTCGACGCGCGGCTTGGCTGGAGCGCGCCAGGGGTCGACGCGCGCCGGGTGCGAGGGCCCGCTCATCGCCGCTTGCGGCTTTAATTAGGGCCCGAGCACGAACTGTGCGAAGGCCCTATTGTAATTGCTTCGTTTATTATTATTATTATTTTTTTTTTTTTTTTTTTTTTTTTTTTTTTTATTATTCAGGCAAATGAATTGGCTTTTTGGGGGCTTTATCATATTCAAAAACTCATGAAACTTTGCACATGCGTCACACCTGGTGAAAATTTAAGTATTTTAATGGGCTCGGGCAAGGGCGCGCCCAAATGGCTCGCTAGCGCCCCCTAAACTGGAGCCCCACCGCTGTGTTTCACGTACATGAATGAAACTTCATACACATGTATATCATGTCCAGGCGCACAAAAAATCCTCTTGGAGCCATGCCCTAAACCCAACAGGAAGTCCGCCATTTTGAATTAATTATGCAAATTTGGCGATTTGCAGCCCTCACACTTTTTCTAATAACTCAGAGGTTTTAGACGTTATCATCTTCATATTTGGTTTGTCTAACCTACACCCCCAGGGGAATCTAAATCTCGAAAATGGTGAGTTTTTGCCAAGGGGGAGGGGTCCTTATGCCCCTTTGAACTTTGATCATTCGCCATGAAATTTTGATTGCCTCTCATTCATACCTACATGATCCAATGTGCATCAAACTTCTCCAGTAGGATGAGGGTGCCCCCCTGAACACATACATATGACAATATTTAATATCAGTCGCAGCGCCACCTAGTGGGAACAGGAAATGTCATATTTTACACTTGGAGGTCCAGCTCCAAGGTGGTTTAGCAGAACCATCTCAAATTTCACCTGGAAAGCCTTAAGAAGTTGGACTTACTGTGTTTTCAAAACTGTGAGTTTTTGACAAAAGGGCGTGACCCTTATGGGACGGCAAAGTTCGATGATTCGCCATGAACACAAAAATGGCTGTAACTCAAAGCCAACTTGCCCAATCTGGCTCAAACTTCAGTGGTGTGATAAGCATGCTGCCCTGAACACACTTCATATGCATAAAGTCCATAAACGTTAGAGCGCCGCCTAGTGGCAGCTCGGAATATCTTAAAATAGCAAGTTTTTTGAGTAGCCCCGGAGCTACGTTTTATCTACATGTATGAAAATGTACAGGCTCATGTAACATCCTAAGACGTACAAAAAAGTCTCTTGGACCCATACCCCAAACCCTACAGGAAGTCGGCCATCTTCAATTGAAGGTGTCAATTTTTGCGATTTCCACGCCTGCTATTTGAACGAACTCGTCCTAGGGCATTTCACCCACTGACACCAAATTGGCTCCAGATCATCTACACAAGTAGCCCATCAAATATTGTGGAAATCTTTAAAAAATATTAAACGGCCTTGTCACACCAGGCCATTACATTTGGCCTTTGTTTTTCTCCCTCACCACCAAAATTGTTTGTGCACTTGTTCGCACATGCTTTGTCTGATCAGGCTGAAAATTTAATCACTCATGTACACACCCAGGCTGAATCCATAACTACAGATTCAAGACTGTAGGCGCAATAGCGCCCCCTACAGAAGCAAATGAAAATTTGTATGACCGTCCACAGAATTAGTTTTGCTCTGAAATACATGAAATATCTTTCACCATTCCTTACAAAATCCTCATCTATTTGATAAGCCTCCTGCCCTGAACACATTGATATGCATAAAGTCCATAAACGTTAGAGCGCCCCCTACTGGCAGCTTTAAATATCATAATATACCATGTTTTTTAGCTAGCCCCTGAGTTACATTTTATCTACAGCTCTGAAATTTTGCACACTCATGTAACATCCTAAGACATACAAAAAAGTCTCTTGGAGCCATACTCCAAACCCTACAGGAAGTCCAGCATCTTCAATTGAAAGTGTCAATTTTTGCCATTTTCAGGCCTGCTATTTGAATGAACTCCTCCTAGGGCATTTCAGCCAGTGAGACCAAATTGGCTCCACATCATCTAGACAAACAGCCCATCAAAAAAGTCAATCAGACCCATGCCCTATTTTGCATGCTGGAGCCGTGACCACACCCCCAAATATTCCATTGCGTCTATGCCGAGAGCAAAAGATACCTTTTCCTATAAAAGAATTCAACTTTCTAGAGACCCATCACGATCACAAAACCTCCGAGTGCGGCACGGGTCGACGAGCGCCACAGGTCGACGCGCGCGGAGTGCGAGGGCCCGATATCACCGCTTGCGGTTTTAATTATTTTTATTTTTATTATTATTCAGGCAAATGAATTGGCTTTTTGGGGGCTTTATCATATTCAAAAACTCATGAAACTTTGCACATGCGTCACACCTGGTGAAAATTTAAGTATTTTAATGGGCTCGGGCAAGGGCGCGCCCAAATGGCTCGCTAGCGCCCCCTAAACTGGAGCCCCACCGCTGTGTTTCACGTACATGAATGAAACTTCATACACATGTATATCATGTCCAGGCGCACAAAAAATCCTCTTGGAGCCATGCCCTAAACCCAACAGGAAGTCCGCCATTTTGAATTAATTATGCAAATTTGGCGATTTGCAGCCCTCACACTTTTTCTAATAACTCAGAGGTTTTAGACGTTATCATCTTCATATTTGGTTTGTCTAACCTACACCCCCAGGGGAATCTAAATCTCGAAAATGGTGAGTTTTTGCCAAGGGGGAGGGGTCCTTATGCCCCTTTGAACTTTGATCATTCGCCATGAAATTTTGATTGCCTCTCATTCATACATACATGATCCAATGTGCATCAAACTTCTCCAGTAGGATGAGGGTGCCCCCCTGAACACATACATATGACAATATTTAATATCAGTCGCAGCGCCACCTAGTGGGAACAGGAAATGTCATATTTTACACTTGGAGGTCCAGCTCCAAGGTGGTTTAGCAGAACCATCTCAAATTTCACCTGGAAAGCCTTAAGAACTTGGACTTACTGTGTTTTCAAAACTGTGAGTTTTTGACAAAAGGGCGTGACCCTTATGGGACGGCAAAGTTCGATGATTCGCCATGAACACAAAAATGGCTGTAACTCAAAGCCAACTTGCCCAATCTGGCTCAAACTTCAGTGGTGTGATAAGCATGCTGCCCTGAACACACTCATATGCATAAAGTCCATAAACGTTAGAGCGCCGCCTAGTGGCAGCTCGGAATATCTTAAAATAGCAAGTTTTTTGAGTAGCCCCGGAGCTACGTTTTCTCTACATGTATGAAAATGTACATGCTCGTGTAACATACTAAGACGTACAAAAAAGTCTCTTGGACCCATACCCCAAACCCTACAGGAAGTCGGCCATCTTCAATTGAAGGTGTCAATTTTTGCGATTTCCACGCCTGCTATTTGAACGAACTTGTCCTAGGGCATTTCACCCAGTGACACCAAATTGGCTCCAGATCATCTACACAAGTAGCCCATCAAAAGTTATTCAGGGTTTTGTAGAATATTGAACGGTGTTGCCATGGCAACCCTCTGAATTTGGACTTTTTCCAATTTCAAATTCACAGAGATTCTAAACATCAGCCCCTGGGCTGTGCTTTCTCTATGTACCTGAAAATGTGCCTGCTGATGTAAGATGCTAACATCTACAAAAAACTCTCTTGGACCGATAGCCCAAACCCAACAGGAAGTCAGCCACGTTTACTTTAAAGTGTCATTTCTGCAGCATTTTTCGCCTTTTTCAGGCCTTTTTACCTCAACTCCTCCTAGGGCATTTGACCCAGTGAGACCAAAATGGCTCCAGATCATCCACACAAGTAGCCCATCAAAAGATACTCATGGTTTTGTAGAATATTGAACGGTGTTGCCGTAGCAACCCTCTGAATTTGGACTTTTTTTCCATTTCAGGCCCAGATAGGTTCTAAACATCAGCCCCAGGGCAGTGCTTGGTCTGTGTACCTGAAATCGTGCATGCTGAAGTAACATCCTAAGACGTACAAAAAAGTCTCTTGGACCGATAGCCGAAATCCAACAGGAAGCCTCACATGTTCTAATTAAGGTGTCATTTTTGCAGCATTTTTCACATTTTTCAGGCCTGCTATTTGAATCATCTTCTACTACAGCTTTTCATCCAGTCACACCAAAATGGCTCCAGATCATCTACACAAGTAGCCCATCAAAAGATATTCATGGTTTTGTAGAATATTGAACGGTGTTGCCGTAGCAACCCTCTAAATGTGGGATTTTACTCATATACCACAGTGCACCAAATTGTTACATCTCTGACATACATTGTCCGATCTGCCTCAAACTTCACAGGCTTAATGGGAGGGTAAGGGAGACTGGACACACCCCTCTATCAGCTTTGTTTCACACTCATAACGCCACCTAGTGGCAACAGAAAATCAGTAGGACACTGATACTCATCATCCTATGGTCATTACAGTTTCATTGATGGCTGCAGGCATTACATAGAGCATTGTGACATATTAATTAGTGGGCACTCACCGACGCCACCTAGTGGAAGCGGGAGACGATCGACGCGAAGTACGGCTAGCCTGCTGAGCTGTCAGCAGCCGGGTGAGCCAGCTACTCTCTCGTCTGCGAGAACCTCCGAGCGCGGTTCGGCTGGAGCGTGCCACGGGTCGACGCGCGGCTTGGCTGGAGCGCGCCAGGGGTCGACGCGCGCCGGGTGCGAGGGCCCGCTCATCGCCGCTTGCGGCTTTAATTATTATTATTTTTTTTTTTTTTTTTATTATTCAGGCAAATGAATTGGCTTTTTGGGGGCTTTATCATATTCAAAAACTCATGAAACTTTGCACATGCGTCACACCTGGTGAAAATTTAAGTATTTTAATGGGCTCGGGCAAGGGCGCGCCCAAATGGCTCGCTAGCGCCCCCTAAACTGGAGCCCCACCGCTGTGTTTCACGTACATGAATGAAACTTCATACACATGTATATCATGTCCAGGCGCACAAAAAATCCTCTTGGAGCCATGCCCTAAACCCAACAGGAAGTCCGCCATTTTGAATTCATTATGCAAATTTGGCGATTTGCAGCCCTCACACTTTTTCTAATAACTCAGAGGTTTTAGACGTTATCATCTTCATATTTGGTTTGTCTAACCTACACCCCCAGGGGAATCTAAATCTCGAAAATGGTGAGTTTTTGCCAAGGGGGAGGGGTCCTTATGCCCCTTTGAACTTTGATCATTCGCCATGAAATTTTGATTGCCTCTCATTCATACCTACATGATCCAATGTGCATCAAACTTCTCCAGTAGGATGAGGGTGCCCCCCTGAACACATACATATGACAATATTTAATATCAGTCGCAGCGCCACCTAGTGGGAACAGGAAATGTCATATTTTACACTTGGAGGTCCAGCTCCAAGGTGGTTTAGCAGAACCATCTCAAATTTCACCTGGAAAGCCTTAAGAACTTGGACTTACTGTGTTTTTAAAACTGTGACTTTTTGACAAAAGGGCGTGACCCTTATGGGACGGCAAAGTTCGATGATTCGCCATGAACACAAAAATGGCTGTAACTCAAAGCCAACTTGCCCAATCTGGCTCAAACTTCAGTGGTGTGATAAGCATGCTGCCCTGAACACATTCATATGCATAAAGTCCATAAACGTTAGAGCGCCGCCTAGTGGCAGCTCGGAATATCTTAAAATAGCATGTTTTTTGAGTAGCCCCGGAGCTACGTTTTATCTACATGTATGAAAATGTACAGGCTCATGTAACATACTAAGACGTACAAAAAAGTCTCTTGGACCCATACCCCAAACCCTACAGGAAGTCGGCCATCTTCAATTGAAGGTGTCAATTTTTGCGATTTCCACGCCTGCTATTTGAACGAACTCGTCCTAGGGCATTTCACCCACTGACACCAAATTGGCTCCAGATCATCTACACAAGTAGCCCATCAAAAGTTATTCAGGGTTTTGTAGAATATTGAACGGTGTTGCCATGGCAACCCTCTGAATTTGGACTTTTTTCAATTTCAAATTCACAGAGATTCTAAACATCAGCCCCTGGGCTGTGCTTTCTCTATGTACCTGAAAATGTGCCTGCTGATGTAAGATGCTAACATCTACAAAAAACTCTCTTGGACCGATAGCCCAAACCCAACAGGAAGTCAGCCACGTTTACTTTAAAGTGTCATTTTTGCAGCATTTTTCGCCTTTTTCAGGCCTTTTTGCCTCAACTCCTCCTAGGGCATTTGACCCAGTGAGACCAAAATGGCTCCAGATCATCCACACAAGTAGCCCATCAAAAGATATTCATGGTTTTGTAGAATATTGAACGGTGTTGCCGTAGCAACCCTCTGAATTTGGACTTTTTTTCCATTTCAGGCCCAGATAGGTTCTAAACATCAGCCCCAGGGCAGTGCTTGGTCTGTGTACCTGAAATCGTGCATGCTGAAGTAACATCCTAACACGTACAAAAAAGTCTCTTGGACCGATAGCCGAAATCCAACAGGAAGCCTGACATGTTCTAATTAAGGTGTCATTTTTGCAGCATTTTTCACATTTTTCAGGCCTGCTATTTGAATCATCTTCTACTACAGCTTTTCATCCAGTCACACCAAAATGGCTCCAGATCATCTACACAAGTAGCCCATCAACAGATATTCATGGTTTTGTAGAATATTGAACGGTGTTGCCGTAGCAACCCTCTAAAGTTGGAATTTTACTCATATACCACAGTGCACCAAATTGTTACATCTCTGACATACATTGTCCAATCTGCGTCAAACTTCACAGGCTTAATGGGAGGGTAAGGGAGACTGGACACACCCCTCTATCAGCTTTGTTTCACACTCATAACGCCACCTAGTGGCAACAGGAAATCAGTAGGACACTGATACTCATCATCCTATGGTCATTACAGTTTCATTGATGGCTGCAGGCATTACATAGAGCATTGTGACATATTAATTAGTGGGCACTCACCGACGCCACCTAGTGGAAGTGGGAGACGATCGATGCGAAGTACGGCTAGCCTGCTGAGCTGTCAGCAGCCGGGTGAGCCAGCTACTCTCTCGTCTGCGAGAACCTCCGAGCGCGGTTCGGCTGGAGCGTGCCACGGGTCGACGCGCGGCTTGGCTGGAGCGCGCCAGGGGTCGACGCGCGCCGGGTGCGAGGGCCCGCTCATCGCCGCTTGCGGCTTTAATTATTATTATTATTCAGGCAAATGAATTGGCTTTTTGGGGGCTTTATCATATTCAAAAACTCATGAAACTTTGCACATGCGTCACACCTGGTGAAAATTTAAGTATTTTAATGGGCTCGGGCAAGGGCGCGCCCAAATGGCTCGCTAGCGCCCCCTAAACTGGAGCCCCACCGCTGTGTTTCACGTACATGAATGAAACTTCATACACATGTATATCATGTCCAGGCGCACAAAAAATCCTCTTGGAGCCATGCCCTAAACCCAACAGGAAGTCCGCCATTTTGAATTAATTATGCAAATTTGGCGATTTGCAGCCCTCACACTTTTTCTAATAACTCAGAGGTTTTAGACGTTATCATCTTCATATTTGCTTTATCTAACCTACACCCCCAGGGGAATCTAAATCTCGAAAATGGTGAGTTTTTGCCAAGGGGGAGGGGTCCTTATGCCCCTTTGAACTTTGATCATTCGCCATGAAATTTTGATTGCCTCTCATTCATACCTACATGATCCAATGTGCATCAAACTTCTCCAGTAGGATGAGGGTGCCCCCCTGAACACATACATATGACAATATTTAATATCAGTCGCAGCGCCACCTAGTGGGAACAGGAAATGTCATATTTTACACTTGGAGGTCCAGCTCCAAGGTGGTTTAGCAGAACCATCTCAAATTTCACCTGGAAAGCCTTAAGAAGTTGGACTTGCTGTGTTTTCAAAACTGTGACTTTTTGACAAAAGGGCGTGACCCTTATGGGACGGCAAAGTTCGATGATTCGCCATGAACACAAAAATGGCTGTAACTCAAAGCCAACTTGCCCAATCTGGCTCAAACTTCAGTGGTGTGATAAGCATGCTGCCCTGAACACACTGATATGCATAAAGTCCATAAACGTTAGAGCGCCGCCTAGTGGCAGCTCGGAATATCTTAAAATAGCAAGTTTTTTGAGTAGCCCCGGAGCTACGTTTTATCTACATGTATGAAAATGTACATGCTCATGTAACATACTAAGACGTACAAAAAAGTCTCTTGGACCCATACCCTAAACCCTACAGGAAGTCGGCCATCTTCAATTGAAGGTGTCAATTTTTGCTATTTCCACGCCTGCTATTTGAACGAACTTGTCCTAGGGCATTTCACCCAGTGACACCAAATTGGCTCCAGATCATCTACACAAGTAGCCCATCAAAAGTTATTCATGGTTTTGTAGAATATTGAACGGTGTTGCCATGGCAACCCTCTGAATTTGGACTTTTTTCAATTTCAAATTCACAGAGATTCTAAACATCAGCCCCTGGGCTGTGCTTTCTCTATGTACCTGAAAATGTGCCTGCTGATGTAAGATGCTAACGTCTACAAAAAAGTCTCTTGGACCGATAGCCGAAACCCAACAGGAAGTCAGCCACGTTCACTTTAAAGTGTCATTTTTGCAGCATTTTTCGCCTTTTTCAGGCCTTTTTGCCTCAACTCCTCCTAGGGCATTTGACCCAGTGAGACCAAAATGGATCCAGATCATCCACACAAGTAGCCCATCAAAAGATATTCATGGTTTTGTAGAATATTGAACGGTGTTGCCGTAGCAACCCTCTGAATTTGGACTTTTTTTCCATTTCAGGCCCAGATAGGTTCTAAACATCAGCCCCAGGGCAGTGCTTGCTCTGTGTACCTGGAATCGTGTATGCTGAAGTACCATCCTAAGACGTACAAAAAAGTCTCTTGGACCGATAGCCGAAATCCAACAGGAAGCCTGACATGTTCTAATTAAGGTGTCATTTTTGCAGCATTTCTCACATTTTTCAGGCCTGCTATTTGAATCATCTTCTAAGACAGCTTTTCATCCAGTCACACCAAAATGGCTCCACATCATCTACACAAGTAGCCCATCAAAAGATATTCATGGTTTTGTAGAATATTGAACGGTGTTGCCGTAGCAACCCTCTAAATGTGGGATTTTACTCATATACCACAGTGCACCAAATTGTTACATCTCTGACATACATTGTCCGATCTGCCTCAAACTTCACAGGCTTAATGGGAGGGTAAGGGAGACCGGACACACCCCTCTATCAGCTTTGTTTCACACTCATAACGCCACCTAGTGGCAACAGGAAATCAGTAGGACACTGATACTCATCATCCTATGGTCATTACAGTTTCATTGATGGCTGCAGGCATTACATAGAGCATTGTGACATATTAATTAGTGGGCACTCACCGACGCCACCTAGTGGAAGCGGGAGACGATCGACGCGAAGTACGGCTAGCCTGCTGAGCTGTCAGCAGCCGGGTGAGCCAGCTACTCTCTCGTCTGCGAGAACCTCCGAGCGCGGTTCGGCTGGAGCGTGCCACGGGTCGACGCGCGGCTTGGCTGGAGCGCGCCGGGGGTCGACGCGCGCCGGGTGCGAGGGCCCGCTCATCGCCGCTTGCGGCTTTAATTTGTTATTGTTATTTTTTCTGTTATGCCTGTTTTATGATGCATGTCCTTATTATGTTACATTTTAATTAAAAAAAATTACCAAAACGAGTGGCATTTCTATTCATAAATGTGATTTAACAAAGGTAAACACCACAAATTTAACCCATGTGTTAATTATATTACTTGCAATTGGGATAAAGTAAACATCTGCTGAGTATATTAACAAAAAGATAATTGATTATGTTAAATTAAAAGCCCTGAAATGCAATGGGTCCACCAGACCCAGCAGGATTCTTTCTGTAACAAAAAAACGAAGACCCTATAAGGGTTAATAGCACAGCTGTGAGTCTTTTGTTATGGAGGAAAAAAACAATTTATTTGAGGAACATTATTATTTAAACATGCCAATAGTTTATTTTTGAACAATTTCTCATGTACATCTACAGCTGAATCTTAATAAAAATGCCCATGTGATATTTGGGACATGTTATTTTGACTCAGAAGTGCCTTTTTGTTTATACCTTTTGGAGAGAAAACATATTGATATATTATCGTATATCGCCATTCAGCTAAAAAATATTGAGATATTACTTTTGGTCCATATCACTCAGCCCTAACCTGAGGCCTTTTGGTACATCTTTCTCCACTCTGCTTTTCTGCCTGTCTACACTATCTAATAAAGGCAGAAAAGGACCAAAAATAAATAAATAAATTTAAAAAACCATTGTTCAGAGTTCTTTATTGTTCTGGACGGAAAATATACCATGTAGGCACGAGGAGGGGGTCGTCTTTTCCCTCAGGTGATTTGATTTCTCACCAGTGTGAGTTCTACCTTCAACAAACTCCTACATCAACAGCTCTCTCACATTTTCTAAGAGTGAAACTTTCAACCACTACGAATTCTCAGGTGTCTTTTCAACTGTGTCATATAACTAAATCTTTTCTCACAGGTGCCACAGGAATACGGCTTCTCACCTGTGTGGAATCTAGTGTGAGTTTTAAATGTCAACAACTTACAAAACCTTTTCCCACAAGTGCTTCAAGAATGTGGCTTCTCACCTGTGTGAATTCTCATGTGGCGTTCCAGTGTTGTTTTCTGACTGAAACTTTTCCCACAGATGCCACAAGCATACGGCTTCTCACCTGTGTGAATTCTCATGTGAGTTTTCAAGTTTATCATATGACTGAATCCTTTCCCACAGGTGCTACATGAATACGGCTTCTCACCTGTGTGGAATCTAGTGTGAGTTTTAAATGTCAACAACTTACAAAACCTTTTCCCACAAGTGCTTCAAGAATGTGGCTTCTCACCTGTGTGAATTCTCATGTGGCGTTCCAGTGTTGTTTTCTGACTGAAACTTTTCCCACAGATGCCACAAGCATACGGCTTCTCACCTGTGTGAATTCTCATGTGAGTTTTCAAGTTTATCATATGACTGAATCCTTTCCCACAGGTGCTACATGAATACGGCTTCTCACCTGTGTGGAACCTCATGTGAGTTTTGAATGCTGATGAGTCACTAAAACTTTTACCACAAGTGCTACAAGAATACGGCTTCTCACCCGTGTGGATTCTCATATGAGTTTTCAAGTTTATCATGTAACCGAATTGCTTCCCACAGATGCTGCAAGAATATGGCTTCTCACCTGTGTGACTTCTCATGTGAGTTTTCAAGTTTATTGTTTGCCCGAATCTTTTCCCGCAGGTGCTACAGTAATGTGGCTTCTCACCAGTGTGAATTTTCATATGTCTGTTCATACCTGATGGCTCACTAAATCTTTTCCCACAAGTGGTACAAGAATAAGGTTTCTCACCTGTGTGGACTTTGAGATGTCTAGTCAGGCTGTAGTTATCACGAAACGTTTTACCGCAAGTGTCACATGTTAGACACTTTTTATTTGTATCAGTTTTACACTGACTCTCTGATACTGAAGAGTTATCATCTGTGCTACTCTGACTTCTGTTTATGTCATGTTTCCTCTTCTTCAGCTCTACATTCCTGGTTAATCCTGAGTCGTCACTTCCTTCCTCACCTTGGCTCTCTGATTCAGAAGAGTTGTGAGAAAGGAGTTGGTCCCTCTTTGGTTCTGGTTCACTGTGGTCATTTTGCTCATAAGTAGGAGTCACCATTAAGGTCTCCGTCTCCTGCTTCAACAGAAGCTGTTCTCCCTTCTGACTGGTGTAAAGGTCTTCCTGTTCCTCTTTAAACTGTGGGGGATCTGGGTGCTCCTGGTCCAGACTGAACTTCTTCTCCTCATTACAGACCTGTTTGTCTGTGGGAACCTCTTCCTTACAGTCAATTTGCTGGGGAAGATCTGAAGGAACAAATATACAAATGTCAAAGATAACAAACGGGCCTTACAAGACCAACCAATGTAAATGTTTACTTTCAATTCACCATGGATGCAGGAACTTTCTAAAATTGCTGTGGTGAAAAAACAACAGCTCATTTTAAGGGAGGAAAAAGGGCCACTCGCTGTGGTGGACACAAAGGTACACATTACATCTGCAAGCCAAACCCAAACTCAGTAGCATTAACTTGTTAACATATTACACTAACTTTTCTCCAGTCTGACACTAAATTTCTATGACCAGTCATACTGTATATAGTATCGTACTGTTAAACCAGCTCTTCACTCTCATAATGTTGAGAGGAGAGTCTGTTTGCTAGCAAAGCTAATGACTCAGGTCTTTGGATTTGGGAACATTTATCTATTCGAGTAAATGGACTAGTTCCCATATAGCACTTTTCTACTCACTCTGAGCATGTAAAGCACTTTATACAACATGTTTGCATTCACCTATTCAGTTTTCTACTGTAAAGTGCTTTCCATCTAAAATTCACACACATTCATACTCTGACAGTTGCATTGGAGAGCAACTCGCCCAGACTGGAGCAACCAGGAATCAAACCACCATCCTTCCAATTAGTAGATGACCTGCTCAACCTCCTGAGCCACAGCCACCCAGTGGTGTATCCCCTGAACACATATACTTGTTTTTTCACCATCAATTAAGTTACACAAAATTAAAAAAAAACATATTACAATTGATATAACAAAAAATTAGCAGTAAATTGTTGTAATTATAAACGTATTTGATCGTTTTAAAACCATATTTTGAGGTTTTTATGAGTGGTACATTTTATTAGAGTAAATATGGATGAAAGTTTTTTCACATAAAATTTCATAAAACTCAACTAATAAGCAATAAGTTCTGTAATTTAAGCATTATTATTTGTATTATAGCAGTGTTTGACCATATTATTAAATACTTTGTTTTACTCATGTAAAAGACCTTTTATTTAACAAACATCTAAAACATAAAAAATACTTGGGATCTCGGGTATATTACAATTACAAAACAGTATTTAAACTACAGAAAATTTCTGTATTTTTAAGCCTTTAAAAGCTCAGGTGTGTTTCAGCTCAGATTTCTGTTCATGTTCAAAGTTTTTTGCTCATTTCAAAAATATCACAATTATTTTCAATTATTTTTTGCCACCATTTTTGTTATTTTTCCCCACTGTCTGAAATGCAGCTCTAAATCATGACAGAGCCTCCACTCTGTTTTACAGATGGCTGTGGAAACTCACTGTTGTTCTCTCTTGACCTCCTCCTTACATACTGACAATGATTTGAACCAAAAATTTCAGATTAGGATTCATCCTTCCATCAGACCTGTTGCCACTGATTTTCAGTCCAGTTCTTGTGAAATGCAGACCTCAGCCTTCTCTCCCTGTTTCCCTTCCTTAAAAAATGGCTTCTTGACAGCTGCCCTTCCACTGAGACCATTTCTGATGAGGCTTCAGTGAACAGCAGCTGGATCAACTGAAGGGCCAGATGCATCTCTCAGGTCCTGTGTCAGGTCTTTGCTGGATTTTTTCCTGTTTAAGGACAAGATTTTCAGATACTGCTCATCTGCTGTAGATAGCTTTTAGGCCTGTCACTTCTTCTTTTGTCCTCCACTTCTCCAGTTTCCTCAGTTTATTCCACCATGCTGAGATATTTGTGAATGACCTTGTTGGTGCAAAACATACAAATTTATTCTTGTCAAACTGTTGAATCTTTAGTATTTTCCATAGATTTAACTAAAGAAAATAAAACAAATCATGTGTATATGACTGAAAATGTGTGAGAAGCATCCAAAAAAAAAAGAAAGCATAAAGAGAAGCTGTGAAAGACCTCCAGGAGGTCTGGAGAACTATTGTTTAATACAGTTTTTTTAAAAAAAAACTGCAGCAAAGTTTGTTTTCTTGCAGGAAAAATACAAAGAAATGATGGGCAGCTCTAGATTTTTGTGCAGTACTATAAAAACTATCCGGTTCCTAAAAATAAAAGTAACTTTGAGCTCTGTTTAGGATCCTACATGAGTGATAGTCAGTTTTTATTAAAACATTACAGTTTTACATACCTATGCCATGTGGCTTTGTTTCAGGTTTCCAGATTGTTTCCAGCAGCTTGAGACGCTCTTCCCCGGTCCAGACGATGATCTCTTCAGTCTCCTGCTTCACTACAAGCTGCTCTCCCTCCGGACTGGTCCAGAGTTCCTCCTGCTCCTCTTTAATCTGTGGAGGTTCTGGGTCCTCCTGGTCCAGACTGGAGTTCCTCTCCTGGCTACAGACCTGCTGGTCATCCAGACCCTCCTCTTCCTTAGTCTTCATGTTGCTGTGGGAGGTCTTGAGGAACAAAAGGACACAAGAAATAAAGTTACTGAATGTGATGACAGTAAAAAACACATTCAAGCAGTAAAACTTAAAGTGTACAAATGTGAGAAATGCTAAAGGAGCATCTGTGAGTGACTTTTGAGCTCTGACATTCTTATTAACAAATTTTGGAGTACAAAATATTCAGGTAGCTGCTGCCAGCTTCACACATCAGGCCACTGCTGCAGGTTACAATGACAACAGTAACTACATGACTTAAAATTTATAAAAGAGGAAAATGAAAAAAGAAATGACCAACTAGTATCATGGGTAGAATATAGTAGTCATATTTCACCTCCCCCTGTCTGTTCTACTCAGCTATCACAGATGTGGGACTTCCAAAATCAATGAAACAAGCAGAAGTGCGTTTAGCAAACAGAGAAAACAGAAAGAAGGAAGCACAACTTTTATTAAAAGTTACTTTTTTCACAAAATCTGGATGAAAACATTACAATTAAAGTTGTTGAGACAACCTTCAGCAAGATGCCAGTCCGGAGGTTAGCTATAGCAGCACCTCAGTCACAGTGGATTTATGACCTGTGGCTGCAGAAGCCACATAGTCACAATGAGTGCAGGGCCTGCTGCACTTCACAGCCAAAGTATCCAGAGAGAGAGAGAGAGATAACTCTTCATCACAAGATCTGACATCTCATTAATAAGAAAGTACACAGTAGCAATTTTATTTATATAGCACATTTCATTACATGCAAACTCAATGTGCTTAACAGAAAAAATAAAACCTATGTAGGTCTACTGTGCCTCAAGGCCATAAAAAGAAATTTTTTAAAAGAAATAAAATAAGCACACACACGGTTATTAAGTGTAAGCCTGTGAGAATAAAAAGGGTTTGAATGTAGACACAGTTGTAACTGACCTCAGGTCAGCAGGCAGCTTGTTCCAAAGAACAGGACCGCAGTAACTGAAAGCACCCTCAGCACTCTTAGATCTGATTCTGGGAACAGTTAAAAGAGCTGCACCTGATGGCCTGAGAGGTCTGACTGGGTTATAGACACAAACTAAGAGAAGTACTGAGGGGCCAAACCACTGAGAACTAATAGAAGGATTTTAAAGGTAATTCTATATTGAACTGAGAGCCAATGAAGTGATTTCAACACTGGGGTAATATAGAATAGAAGAGAATAGAATAGAATAGAATGTATTGTATAGAATGGAGAACTGGTGCCAGGAGAACCACCTCCTGCTCAACGTCAGCAAAACAAAGGAACTGATCGTGGACTTCAGCAGGAAGCAGCAGAGGGACTACCATCCACTTGTCATCAGTGGTGCTGAGGTGGAAAGAGTGGACACCTTCAAATACCTGGGAGTGACCATCTCACAGGACCTGTCCTGGACTCATCACATAAACATCACTGTGAAGAAGGCCAGACAGCGTCTCTACCTCCTCAGGCGGCTGAGAGACTTCAAGCTCCCACTCAAGGTGCTCAGGAACTTTTACACCTGCACCATCGAGAGCATCATGCGTGGGAGCATCACCACCTGGATGGGAAACTGCACCAAGCAGGACTTCATGGCCCTAAAAAGGGTGGTTCGTTCAGCTGGACGGACCATCAGAACCACCCTCCCCAACCTGCAGGACATTTACACCAAGCAGTGCAGGCTGAGGGCCATGAAGATCCTAAAACAGCCCAGCCACCCTGGACACTCTCTCTTCTCCCTGCTCCCATCAGGCCGGCGTTACCGCTGCCTGAGGACTAAGACTGAAAGGTTGAAGAAGAGTTTTTACCCACAAGCCATCCGTCTGCTCAACTCTGAGCCCTAACTGGACTATTATTGCACAGTGTAAATATCATAATTTAAAAAGTGTGTATAGTGTATAGTATATAGAGTATAGTGTATAGTGTGAATTACTTTTTTTTTAATTTTTATTCTTCTTATTTATATGTGTGTGTATATAAGGTTGCAGGTACAAAATACATTTCACTGTGCATTGTACTGTGTATAACTGTGCATGTGACAAATAAACACTATCTTATCTTATCTTATCTTATCATTATACAGAATGTACAATGAGATTGGAGGCCCACTCCTGTTTAGTGCCATGCAGTAGAAAGTTACACTTTTGCACTAGTGGATGAATATTGGATATTACACAATATAGGAGTGATAGATATGGTTCAGTATGAATAATCTAATATTGCACAGAGATGTGGGTGTTGCACAGTTACAGTGGGTGAGTGTGTGAGTTCAGGGTGGTGATTGCTCTGGTGAAGAAACTGTTCCTGAGTCTGTTTGTTCTGGCTTTGATGCTCCTGTAGCTCCTGCCAGAGGGCAGCAGGTCAAACAGTTCAAAGCCAGGGTGTGAGCTGTCCTTGATGATGTTCCTGGCTCTGCTGATGCAGCGGGAGGTGGAGAGGGTGGAGAGGGCAGCCAATGATTCTCTGTGCTGTCTTGACTACCCTCTGAAGCCTGACCCTGTCTGCCTCAGTGCAGCTGCCGTACCATACTGTGATACAGTACATCAGCAGGCTCTCGGTGGATGAGCGGTAGAAGGTCAGCAGTAAAAGGAAGAGGCTCAGCACACACCCTGTGGGGAGCCAGTGCTCAGTATGCGGGTGGAGGAGAAATGGGGGCCAAGTCTCACAGTCTGCATCCAGTTAGTTAATCAGTCCTTTATTCAGGAACATGTTAGAGGGGGGAGGCTCCTCTCACATGTTCACATGGTTGTAAGAATGCCCAGGATGACTGTATTAAAGGCTGAGCTGTAATTCACAAAGAGCATGCGAGCGTAGCTCTGCTGCTGCTCCAAGTGGCTCAGCAAAGAGTGGAGAGCTACAGCGACGCAAATATACTTGCACTTGGTAAATGAATATTGCACTCAGTGAATGAATATTGGATATTACCCAATATAGGAGTGATAGATATTGTTCAGCATGGATAATATAATATTGCACAGAGATGTGGGTGTTGCACAGTTACAGTGGGTGAGTGTGAGAGTTCAGGGTGGTGATTGCTCTGGTGAAGAAACTGTTAAATAGTAGAAAGCAGTTCAACCATCAAAGCTGACATCACTGTCCAAAATGATGCCAGGGTTCCTGACTTACTCACTGTGATCCAGACACAGGGATGATAAATATGAACAAATCTTCGGTCTCTGACTTTTTTTTTGAACCAACAACCTTTCTGTCTTGTTTCTGTTCAGTTCTAAAAGGTTTTGAATTGTTGATAATAATTACTAAATGATTTATAAAACAATAAAATACAGATTTGAACAGCCTGATAGGGATGGGATCAAATCTCCAGTTTCTTCGCCACAGCAATCACCCCCCCACTCTATCTGTGCAATATTATATTATTCACACTGAACGATATCTATCACACCTATATTGTGTAATATCCAACATTCATTCACTAGTGCAATACTCACCATCTTCATTATTATATTTATACACTTATTTTATTTTTTTACAATGTATATATTTTTATACATTCTCTTATTTTCTGTATATTTTAATACGTTGTTTTAGTTTCTGTATACTTTTAGAATTTCTAATTTATATTTTAGAAAGTTTACTTTCTACTGCATGGCACTGAACAGGAGTGGCCCTCCAATCTCATTGGACATCCTGTATAATGACAATAAATGCATTCTATTCTATTCTATTCTATTCTATTCTGCTCCCAGCTGGTTCCACTGGAGAAAACAGTGACTGAAGTCAAGCAGCCGCTCTCCATCTCTGATCTCATATAAATAATAAATTCAGTCTCCACTGAATATTTTCGGCTATTTTTTCCTTTTCTAAGTGGAAAAATCCCAAATATGCTTGTGACTGTGAGAAAAGCTCTCTGCGCTTCACTTGCACATTAATTACTGATTGATTTAACATGAAACTGCTCTGGTGGCTTCATTATACATTTAATATCAGACACTTTATACACACTTCATACGTGAAGCTGTATTGTGATGGTTACTTTCCATGACTGCTCTGCTTTTAGATCTCTTCTACGCATTCCGGTATCATCTAATTACTGCACCAAGAATAAACTGGGCCCACCAGACGTCTGTAACCTGATGATCCGGGCATGCCTGTCTCACTGCATGTTAAATGCTAAAAGTTTACCGTTTAAAACAAAGAGAACTGCTCCCAGTTTGTTAGCCTGTAAACGAAGCTCTGATCAGTGTCCTACATGAGCCGTCAGTTCACTGAGATCAGTTTTTTTTCATACCTATTCTGTGACTTTATCTCGGGTCTCCGGCTGATATCCCGCAGTCCGCGCTGACGGTCGATCCCCAGACGATCGTTTCTTAACCTCTGAGATTCCTCCTGCAGCAGCAGTTAATCTCTGCTTGATAATCTCTCTGAACGGAGCACTCTGAGAATCGCGTCATTTCCGTTCTCCCTCTTCTTCCAGTGGACTTCCGGCAGACTACACGCATCAAATCTGCCCTCCTCAGGTCACTCGCAGAAGGATGCAGCCCCTGCATTGGGACACAGCCGTGGACAAACTGAGCTGAGCTTTTTGACACTTTCTTTGGACAAAGTCGATAAACCTCAAGCAAAAAAAAAAAACTCTCCTATCACCTCTCAGTTAATTTAGTCCGCTCTCAATGTTATTTATGTATGAATGCCCTCTCAAGTTATTTTCTATTTTATTTTTTATTTATTTTATTGCATTTGATATCATTTCTATTTTATTTTTCTTACGCTTTCACTACCTTTATTGGCTAAGTATTGCTCTACTTGTCAAGTCAATATAGGTTATATATTATTCTTATTGGGAGGTATGATTATGTACATGAATATGATTTTTTATATGTCTTCTTTGAGATTGCCCATTGTTATTGATATAATAAAAAAAACTGAGCTGAGCTGCTTTAACCTCCTCTACATCCCTGCTAGCAGGATGAAGGCGCCCTCTTGTGTTGAGCATCGGTTTTCACATTTCAGTTGTTAACCTGCAGGAAGACATGGAAAACCTTCAGTGAGATTTCAGCAGCTTCAACATCATCACAGAGTAGGGTTTAATCCCGGGATCCGGGATTCCCGGGAAATGCGATCAGAACCATTTCCCGTTTCCCGGGAAACGTTAGACGGGAAACCGGGAAAAAAGTCGCGCGCGTTGATTTGACTTTCAGAAAGAAAAGAAAGCTTCAGAAAGTTAAATTTAAGGAAATATTGAGAGAAGGGTTTGTTTAATGCGAAAAGCATTACTCTTCATTTCAGGCACGTTCAGCCTCCGTTTAAGGCTTCAGCCTTCATCTCAAGCGTTTTAATAGAGGTATTACACAGTTGTACTTTTTTCCTCTTTAATTTGTTGAAATCGTAGGCAATGTGTTTACCCTAAGGTATTTTGTATTATATAATTTTATATTATTATATATTGTTATATTGCATTATATAGCCTATAAAATATGCCTGCCCTGAACAATAAAGAAATATCTGTTTAACTTCGAGTGTTTCTTTTCCTCGTTTGCAGCCGCTTACTAACAATCATGAATTAGGATACGGGCCTAATGTGTGAAGAAATTATCATGAAATAGATTGCTTTAACATATTTCGCTTTTAAAATGGAGTTGAGTAAAATGTATATTTTTTAGGCTATAAGGATTGGCCAGTTTTTCAATAGACGATTCACAGCGAACCTACTTTAACCCTCAGACACGGTGTTATAAATTTGTTGTTGCCAGAATGGCAATGACCAAGTCGTAGTGCATTACTCAAGGCCCTGTGTTATGTCATATTATAGTGTAGTACGGTAGTTAACTTTTCAATGACTATTACAGCGTTCCACTGGTGGAGATATAGCGCAACAGATGTCGCCACGACAGCGTGGCTGAGCCTTTATCAATGCTGTGTGGAGATGAACCGTATTGTTTTGCACCAGCAGTTGTAAAATATCTTGGTATAATTCCATGTACAATGGAGGAATATTCGAATTATATTTGTTAAGGGAGTGTTGAGGAACGATACAACACCGCATAGCTCGAGCACTCAAATGTCGAGATGTAGGTTTTATTGCGTTAATCAAGCCGACGTTACCCCCTACTGGGCATAACAGGACATAGCTGGAAAGCTACATCTACAATATCACAATAGGTTAAGGCCGACACAGGCTACAGAAGGCCTAATTAAAATAAATAAATAAATAAACTTTTTTTCCCGGGATTCCCGGGAAATGGCTCGTCATTTCCCGGGATTTGATTCATGTCATTTTCGGGAAAAATATTAAACCCTATCACAGAGAGATTTAAATATCTGTAACATCACACTGATGATACATTCAGGGACCACGGGAGAGATGAGAGAGAAGATTAAACCCTTTATAATAAAGTGCGTTGTGTCATGAATCATGTTAAACTGTTTCAGAGCATCATTAGTTAGTCAGTGATTTAGTTTGGAGCTGTATCATCTAACACTGTAAAAACATTTCCTTCAGCTTCAGCACAGAGTGTTAAAAACAGAACAGGACTGTTGATGAGAACAAACAGCAGGGACACAGTATCAGCAAACAACAACAATCTAATTAAATGGTAAAAAGTCAAGTCAAAGTTTATTTCTATAGCACATTAAAACAACCTCAGATGACCAAAGTGCTGTACAGGTTATACAAAGCATATACTATACATCAGTCATTAAATCTACAATAAATATATACTAAGAATCAAATAGAAAATAAAAAATGAATAAATAAAAGTTGTGTTTACATAATAAAACCAGGGTACTCAGCTTAACTAGCCCCAAATACAAGTTAATTAATAAGCTTTTAGAAGTAATTTAAAATGATTGGGCTGCTCTTATATGAAATGGTAAGTTATTCCAGAGATTAGAGAGATTCAGTGTGAACACCTTTCTTTACAGCTATCAATAAAGCATCAATACTTTACTGTTGTGATGGAAATAAAACACCTGTGTGAGTGTGACGTCTGTAAGGCAGGTAAGCATGCTGTGATGGTCTGCTCCAACTGTGCTGCAGAAAGAAACTTTTCCTTAACTGAACTTTTGGATCATTGAGCACCTTAAATGATATTTTCAGGTTTCTGTTCACTTGAGTTTATGTAAGGATGTGATTTTTGTTAGAGTGACCAGAGGAGGGCAG
Organism: Archocentrus centrarchus; assembly: GCF_007364275.1. Classification (NCBI taxonomy): domain Eukaryota; kingdom Metazoa; phylum Chordata; class Actinopteri; order Cichliformes; family Cichlidae; genus Archocentrus; species Archocentrus centrarchus. Next base: position 32,134,293 of record NC_044362.1, on the reverse strand, counting down.
CAGTACGCCTTTGATCAGGTATCCTCAACTCCTGGCCTTAGGGCCAGTGTCCTGCAGGTTTTAGATGCGTCCCTGATCCAACACACCTGAATCAAATGGCTGAATTACCTCCTCAGTATGCAGTCAAGTTCTCCAGAGTCCTGCTAATGACTTCTATATTTGACTCAGGTGTGTTGAAGCAGAGACACATCTAAAAGTTGCAGGACACCGGTCCAAACAGAAATGTTTGTGAAACATTTTTAAAATCCTGTAGCTAGACGGGCCCCTGTAGTCTGTGCAGACTGAAGGTAGCTTAGCCACAGTTAACTCTCCCCAGCACATCCTGGGCAGCCAGGAAACAACGCCAGCCCAGAGATAATAGATTAATGAATTAATCTCTTGAGATCAGTTAATTAATCTAAAGAGATTATTCTCTTGTCTCTGGGTGACTGTGAGGAGGAAGCATAGTCCTAAACAGAAGCGCCAGTAAACCAGCAACCTGTTTTTTCCTCACTCCATGTCAAACAAACTCTGGCTATTGGCAACTGTTTTGGGAAATGTGACGCTAGCAACACCAGCAACCATAGATGACTGTCTCCCAGGGACCAGAGCAGGAAATCTGAAACTGCTGGCTAAGGCTAAACATAAATTTGGTAAAATAATAATTCACATTGGCAGTAATGACACCTGGGTACACCTCTCAGAGGCCAGTGTGTAACTTTGCCAAAACAATGTCGGACTCTCTCTGGGGCCCCTCCCCAATCAGACCAGCAGTGACATGTTTAGCTGTGTGTTTGCCGTGAATTGCTGTTCCCCAAAAAATGATGTGGGCTTTACGGATAATTGGGAAACTTTCTGGGGGAACCTTGGTCTTGTTAGGGGAGACGGCATTCATCCCACTTTTGTCACGGTCCTGGGCCCCAGTGTGTTTAGTTCCTTTTTGTGTAGTTCTGTTTTTGTTTTACTTTTCGGGTTTTGTTTCTTGTTGTGTTTTCTTACATTTAGCTTCCAAGTTTATTGTTGTCTTTGGTATTAGTTATTGGTAGGTTGTTCTGGTCTTCCCGTGTCCTTGTGCTCCTGTGTCTGTACTCCTCTGGGCATTTGTCTCCCCGTGTTCTTGTGTGCTGGTGTCTGTTATCCCTCCTGTGTCAAGTCTTTGGTGTTTGTGTTTCAGGTGTCTATGTCTTTCCTGTTAAGTTGCTTCCCTGTCTTATGTCCATCTATGTGTTGTAGTTGGGTTCCATTTAGTTATGTTTCCCTCTGTGTGTCAGTCTCCCTAGATGTCAAGTCTGCATGAACCTTGTTAAGTTACTTCCTGTTTTATTTTGGCCTGTGTTCCCTGTGCTTTATGTTTAGTTTTGCTTCCTCTGTTATTAGTTTCATTTGATTCACTTGTTGCTCCCTGCTGTGTCCACTGTCCCTAATTACCTTGTCTGTATTTAAGCACTCAGTTTTCTTCTGTTCATTGCTGTGTCATAATCTGTTTTCCTTCCTGCTGTGTGTGTATTCCCTCATAAGTTCCAAGTGTGTCATATTTTGGATTTTATTTTTTGACCTTGGATTTCAAGTTTTGTATTTTTGGAATGTATTTGGGTCCACCCTTCCCAGCTACACAGCCTAACCATGACAACTTTGGATGGAGCAGCTCTCGTTTCTGGAAATCTGGCCAAATTTATTAACCCTCCTAAAACCTGACTACCCAGGGTTGAGACCAGGAAACAGCTGCAGTCTTACACGCCTCTCTGCAGCTTCTCTCCTCCTGCCATCCCCCCAAAACCCCATCCGTATAGAAATGGTGCCTGCTCCCAGACCACCAAAAAACAGCTAAATAAAAAACACCCAATTTAAGTGTAAAAATTTACAATCAAAGAATAATATAGCATCTTCAACTGCACCAAACAGTTAAACACTTTGATTACTAATTATTATTATTCAGCTTATTAATCAACTAAAGATGTGAATGGGCCTGATATTATATTGAATTGAAATATATAGATGCCATTCACAGAGTTACTCAGTCAATTTACTGCACTGTTTTATATGGTACTCCCAATACTGCAATAGCTTGTGAGTTCAAATGCTGACAGCTCTAATCCAGGTCCATAGCTTCCTGTCCTTGTCAGTTATTTGTCAGCAGGTCAGGGGAGAGAAATTACGTACTAGGGATGTTCCTAGTGACTAATTTATTAGTCCACTAAACAAGGGGGGGATTAAACTAATCGGCTAAAACTAAGAAACACTATGAAATAAAATTTTATGCCTGTTTAATGGAAAATGTCAAAAACTGTCTAAACAAATGCATTTGAAAGTATTAATCACATTCTTCTATAATGAATTGCACTTTAAATGCTGCTTAACTGTGTGGCACCATGCACCGCGCATTATAAACACTGCAAGTTACACTCTAAATGAAAAGAAAAAAAAAGTAAAATGAATTCATGTAAACGTGTTACTGCAAACAATGTTTGCGCGTCATTGAATATGAGCATATGAATATGAGAAAATGTAATCTGAAAAACGAATAAATTGTGACTTAAAAGTGTGCATTGTGAAAGATGCTCGTTGTTCTATAATGGCACACATCAAAACAATACAAACAATCATCCATTTTCTTCCACTCATCCGGGGCCGGTCGTGGGGGGTGGCATCCTGAGCAGTGGAGCCCAGACCATGAATGATATCAGGTCATTTTGAGTTAGAAACAGCATTTATTTCACAAGGTAGAAGCTGCAATCAGTTTTTGTCTAAACCGCCTTCTAGCAACTTGATAATCAACTGCTGTACTGTTTTCATTTTTTCAGTCATGCTGTTACTTTAAAGTTTGTTTATGGTTTATCTTTCTTTCAGTCCTCCCTGAAGATTCCAAAAACTCAGTGAACTGATATCACATAACTGTTGGGCAGCTCGCACCAAAGAGCACAAAATGAATGTTTGTTTTGTTTTGTTTATGCAGACTGAATAACATGTCACATTTTTAGGCTCAGATTTGATTGTTTTCTCAGACCACCATCACACATTATTCAAGAACCACCAGAAAGTTGAAAATCTGCCGGTAACAAGTTTTTATATATAGTGGCTGTGATAAACGGAGTAATGTTGCTGATTTGCACATCTTTCATTCTCACTAGTGGGTTTGCTAATTCAGAGGGTTAAACTGTTTCAGCTGCTCATCAGTTCGTTTTTATCATCACAGCAGAGCATCAATCATTAAAAACTATAACTATAAAACTATATGAAAGACATGAAGATGACAATCCTGACAATTCTTTCTTTCTTTTTAAATATTAAATTTAAACTGAATTTTAACTAAAATGTCTTTCTTTCCTTTTCTGCTGCCAGGAATCTGTGATCTAAAGATCGGTTTCTGTGCTCCATCTGGACACAATTTCTGCAAAACATGCACTGCCAGTGCAGTAAAAGCATTCCTGGATTTTAAAAACACACTCACATATACAAATATTCCTGAAGGCTACTTAAAGAAATTACAGAAAGCTGCCTCAGAGTTCTGGCTATGTGGAAGAATAAAGGTGGTCATAGCAAATACTGACTTTCAAACTCTTTAGAATTATACAAACTCTGTTTTTGCCTTATATACTGTATTTCCATGTATGTTTGAACATGTTTCAATTAATTACTGCACCTATTTTCTATTTTCCAAGAAAAATGTAATGAAGGGTGACTCAAGGCTTTTGCACAGTACTGTATATCTCTTAGCAAGAAATCTGAAGTCCACATTAGCATAAAAAGCTCATTTTTCCTTCACTTAAGTTGGTTATTTCACTACATCTTTCAAGATTTGTAATACCAGACACCAGGTCAGACAGTATGCTAATAAAAGAAGATCCATATCAAATTAAGCATGCATAATGGCTGATTGATGACCACATGCAATGACAAAACTTAGTAACACTTTAGTAATTTTTACTGTCTCATTAATAAAGTCCTGCAGCTAGAACAACTAAACAGGAACTATAATACAGACTGAGACATGTTTATCAAAAAGAGTCAAAATAAGAGTTTCAAAATTTATATAAAATAATATCAGACAACAAAACAACACCACAAGAACTTTTAAAGAAATCTTTATTTAAAATTTAAGAACTCATTACTCACATTGAGCAGCAACAGAACTAAATGATGAACAGGAGAGGCATATACTAAAGTTTAACCTTCATGAAAGTCAACATAACACAAAAAGTGACCTCAAGTTTATATAACATATTATTGGTCTTATTTACATCACTTTCCAGCATTAAATCCTGTATAGTAATAACTCTTTGTTGAATGATACAGATTTTGGCTGAAAAAATAGTTTTTCCTGTAACAAAGCTGTTTAGTGAAGAAAAGTTGAGACACTCCATTTACAATTGATCTTTGTCAGCTGTACAGCATTAGAGCAACTGGAAAATATCGGTTCAGATACATTAACAATCAGGGTTTCACCTATATAATAAGAATAAACCAATAATTTGAATAAACTACTGGGTTCTTGGGTGTTGGTTTAGCTCACATGTTGCTAACATGACCATATGCTGCAAGATTGAACACAGGTGCCCGGGTTCAATACTGACCTGAGGCCTTTTGGTACATCTTTCTCCACTCTGCTTTTCTGCCTGTCTTCAATGGGCTGTCTAATAAAGGCAAAAAGGACCAAAAATAAATAAATAAATTTAAAAAACCATTGTTCACATTTTCTAAGAGTGAAACTTTCAACCACTATGAATTCTCAGGTGTCTTTTCAACTGTGTCATATAACTAAATCTTTTCTCACAGGTGCTACAAGAATATGGCTTCTCACCAGTATGAATTCTCACATGAGCTTTCAAGTTTACCATATGACTGAATCTTTTCCCACAGGTGCCACAGGAATACGGCTTCTCACCTGTGTGGAATCTAGTGTGAGTTTTGAATGTCGACAAGTTACAAAACCTTTTCCCACAAGTGCTACAAGAATGTGGCTTCTCACCTGTGTGAATTCTCATGTGGCGTTCCAGTGTTGTTTTCTGACTGAAACTTTTCCCACAGATGCCACAAGTATACGGCTTCTCACCTGTGTGAATTCTCATGTGAGTTTTCAAGTTTATCATATGACTGAATCCTTTCCCACAGGTGCTACATGAATACGGCTTCTCACCTGTGTGGAATCTCATGTGAGTTTTGAATGCTGATGAGTCACTAAAATTTTTCCCACAAGTGCTACAGGAATACGGCTTCTCACCCGTGTGGATTCTCATATGAGTTTTCAAGTTTATCATGTAACCGAATTGCTTCCCACAGATGCTGCAAGAATATGGCTTCTCACCTGTGTGACTTCTCATGTGAGTTTTCAAGTTTATCGGTTGCCCGAATCTTTTCCCGCAGGTGCTACAGTAATGTGGCTTCTCACCAGTGTGAATTTTCATATGTCTGTTCATACTTGACAGCTCACTAAATTTTTTCCCACATGTGGTACAAGAATAAGGTTTCTCACCTGTGTGGACTTTCAGATGTCTAGTCAGGCTGTAGTTATCACGAAACGTTTTACCGCAAGTGTCACATGTTAGACACTTTTTATTTGTATCAGTTTTACACTGACTCTCTGATACTGAAGAGTTATCATCTGTGCTACTCTGACTTCTGTTTATGTCATGTTTCCTCTTCTTCAGCTCTACATTCCTGGTTAATCCTGAGTCCTCATTTCTTTCCTCACCTTGGCTCTCTGATTCAGAAGAGTTGTGAGAAAGGAGTTGGTCCCTCTCTGGTTCTGGTTCACTGTGGTTATTTTGCTCATTAGTAGGAGTCACCATAAAGGTCTCTGTCTCCTGCTTCAATAGAAGCTGTTCTCCCTTCTGACTGGTGTAAAGGTCTTCCTGTTCCTCTTTAAACTGTGGGGGATCTGGGTGCTCCTGGTCCAGACTGAACTTCTTCTCCTCATTACAGTCCTGTTCATCTGTGAGAACCTCCTCTTCCTTACAGTCAATTTGCTGGGGAAGATCTGAAGGAACAAACAAACATTGTTTGTGATAGAAAAATTATTTGGGCACTGATACAAATGACTGTCGAGTTCTGACAGTCTTATTAGAAAAGCTCAACATTTGAATGTTTATAATGCAAAATACAGTGTTAAATTTGCCAGTTAACAGAATTTTTCCTATAAAATTTACAAAATTTTCCTGATATTTCAAATGCAAGAAATATCTATAAAAATGATACAGACAGACTGTGAATTAACATGTCCAATGTAAAATAACATGAAAAACCTGTAACTGTAAATAGGTATATAATGTTTACTTAAAAAATAAATAACACTAGTTTAATAATATGATACATATCTAAGATTTGATGCAATTAGTAAAAAGTAACATTAAAAGAATTATAGTTTATTTAATATTACACCGATTTGTATTTTAATTAACATAGGTAATTATCAAGGTTTTCCCCACAAGACTCAAACAAATTAAAAATTTTTTTTTTTAAGTGTGTAACATCTAGAAGCATTAGCATTGGTTTGTCAATCAAACCAACTGTAATTACTGTAATTTCACAGATTGTGCATTTTATAGGGGACAGTTTAAAATATTCAACTTGTCAAACTGTTGAATATTTAGAATTTTCCATAGATTCAACTAAAGAAATGAGAACAAATTGCGTGTATACAACTGGAAATGAGTGAAAAGCATCCAAAAGAAAAGAAAGCCCAAAGAAAAACTTTAAAAGGCCTCCAGAAAGCCTGGAGAGCTGTTGTTCACGACCTTTTTTTTAAAAAAACTGCAAAGTTTGTCTCCTTGAAAGCAAAATACAAAGAAATGATGAGTAGCTCTAAATTTTTGTGCAGTACTGCAAAAACCATCCGGTTCCTAAAAATAAAAGAAACTTTGAACTCTGTTTAGGATCCTACATGAGTCATGGTCAGTTTTTATTAAAACATTACATTTTTACATACCTATGCCATGTGGCTTTATTTCAGATTTCCAGATGGTATCCAGCAGTTTGAGACAATCTTCCCTGGTCCAGACGATGATGCCTTCAGTCTCCTGTTTCAGTACAAGCTGCTCTCCCTCATGACTGGTGCAGAGTTCCTCCTGTTCCTCCTTAATCTGTGGAGGTTCTGAGTCCTCCTGGTCCAGACTGGAGTTCCTCTCCTGGTTACAGACCTCTTGGTCATCCAGACCCTCCTCTTCCTTACTCTTCATGTTGCTGTGGGAGATCTTGAGGAACAAAGGGACACAAGAAAAAAAGGTTACTTAATGTGACAATAAAAAAACACATTCAAGCAAAAAATATTCCAGCAGTAAAATTTAAAGAGTACAAATATGACAAATGCTTCAGGAGCACCTGTGTGAGTGACTCTCAAACTCTGACACTGTTATTAACAAAGTTCAGAGTACAAAACATTCTGCCAGCTTCACACTTTGAGTCACTGTTTGATTGTCACTGCTGCAGGTTAAAATGACAACAGTAACTGCATGACTTAAATTTATATTTAGATTAACATAAATCGACTGGGGAGAATGACCTCCATACAGCACAATCTTACATGGCTGAATTCCTCTTGACAGGCTGCAGATAAACAATACTCTGCATTTTATTTCTGCAAAAGAGGATGTTTCTGTTTGTCTATGATCCAAGTTTTACTCGAAGCTTCACATTAAAAGTTGTTTTATTTTATCCCGTGTAAGTCTCTTTCTCTTAATTTCATCATAAATATTCTCAGAAACAAAGGTCAATATTGTAATTTCAGTTATTTTACAAGAATATTAAAAAAAAGCATAATTTCTTTGAACCTAAAATTAATTCAGCGGCCTGGCAGAGAGTCAGCCCCTGATTAGGGAATATTTTAAATTTTAAAATCTCGTCCCTCAAAGGAAATCGCTGATCCCCACTGGCCTGCCTCCACCACAGGAAGCCTGCGTGTGCAGATGGAGGTGAAGAGAGCCATAGGTGGCAGCAGTCTCTGGTGAGCAGCAGAGAGCTGAAGCTGGAAGCCAGCTGTGACACACTGCAGACCGATGATGTTTCTCTCTCTGTATCTCCTTTATCTTTATCTCTAAAGAAATCTTCCAGTAAAGTCACTTTCCATGGGCGAGATTATGCAATGGGGGGGGGGGGGGGGGGGGGGTGGGGGGGGGGGGGCACAAAAGAGGCAAATGAAAAAAGAAATGCCCAGCTGGTATCATGGGTAGAATACAGTAGTCATATTTCACCTCCCCCTTTCTGTCTGGTGCCTTGGGGCCCTCCCTTGGCTGGCCCACAGTAACTGAAACACATTTAGATCTGATTCTGGGAACAGTTAAAAGAACTGCACCTGATATCCATGTATGTTTGAACATGTTTCAATTAATCACTGCAGCTATTTTCTATTTTCCAAGAAAAATGTAATGAAGGGTGACTCAAGACTTTTGCACAGTACTGTATATCTCTTAGCAAGAAATCTGAAGTCCACATTAGTATTAAAAGCTCCTTTTTCCTTCACTTAAGTTGGTTATTTCACTACATCTCTCAAGCTTTGTGATACCAGACACCAGGTCAGACAGTATGCTGACGGGGTTATAGACACAAACTACGAGATGTACTGAGAAAAACCAGTGAGAGCTTTGAGAACTAATAAAAGGATTTTAAAGGTCATTCTGTATTGAACTGAGAGCCAATGAAGTGACTTCAGCACTGGGGTAAAAGATCTGTCTATGTGTGAGGACTCTGGCTGCTACAGGAATGAGTTGAAGCCGTCCTACTCATAATTTTGGATAATCCTGCTAACAAAGTTACAGTAATCTAATCTCCTTGATACAAATGCATGAAGCAGTTTGAGATAAGAATTTTCTAACTTTTGATATATCTTTAAATGGTAAAAAGCAGTTCTGCCATCAGAGCTGACATCACTGTCCAAAACAATGCCAGGATTCCTGACTTGCTGACTGTGATGCCTTTTCTAAGTAGAAAAATCCCCAACATGTTGGTGACTGTGAGAAAAGCTCTCTGAGCTTCACTTGCACATTAATTACTGCTGAAACACTCAGCTGGGAGCAGGACTGTGAACAAGTAAGGAACAAAAGGAGGAGATCATCAGGCAGACAGAGAGCTAAACATGTGTTATCCTTATAAAAACATGAAACTGCTCTGGCGGCTTCATTTTACATTTAATGTCAGACACTTGATATACACGTTTTAAGTGAAGGTGTATTGTGATGGTTAATTTCCATGACAGTTCTCTATTTTTAGAGCTCTTCTGCATAAACTGGGCCCACCATACATCTGTGGGGGTCTGTAACCTGATGATCCGGGCATGCCTGTCTCACTGCATGTTAAATGCTAAAAGTTTACTGTTTAAAACAAGGAGAACTGCTCCCTGATTCCAGTCTGTTAGCCTTCAAAATGAGCTCTGATCAGGGTCCTACATGAGCCGGATTCCTGTCAGTTCACTGAGATCAGTTTTTTTTTTTCTTACCGATTGTGTGTCTTTATCTCAGGTCTCCGGCTCATATCCCGCAGTCTGCGCTGACCGTCGGTCCCTCCTCATACTGGACGATCATTTCTTAACCTCTGAGATTTCTCCTGCAGCAGCAGTTGATCTCTGCTTGATAATCCCTCAAACATTAAACGGGGGACTCTGAGAATCGCGTCATTTCCGTTCTCCCTCTTCTTCCAGTGGACTACACGCATCAAATCTGCCCTCCTCAGGTCATTCGCAGAGAGATGCAGCCCCTGCATTGGGACACAGCTGTGGACAAACTGAGCTGAGCTGCTTTAACCTCCTCTACATTCCTGTTAGCGGGATGAAGGCGCCCTCTTGTGTTGAGCATCGGTTTTCACATTTCAGTTGTTAACCTGCAGGAAGACATGGAAAACCTTCACTGAGCCTCCAGCAGCTTCAACAACATCAGCACAGAGAGATTTAAATATCTGTAATATTACACTGATGCTGTATTCAGGGACCATGGGAGAGAAGATTAATTCCTTTATAATAAAATGTGATGTGTCATAAATCATGTTAAACTGTATCGGAGCATCATTGATTTAGTGATTTAGTTTGGAGCTGTATCATCTAACACTGTAGAAACATTTCCTTCAGCTTCAGCGCAGAGTGTTACAAACAGAACAGGACTGTTGATGAGAACAAACAGCAGGGACACAGTATCAGCAAACAACAACATGGTTTAACATGAACACAGTCAAAATCTAATTAAATGGTAAAAAGGACTTCCTGCAGACATTTTTTTTTTTTGCTCCTGACTCGTCTGCAGCGCCTCCAGCATGGTTCAAATGTTCTGGCTGCTTTTGCACTGATTTTAGTTTCTGTCAGCAGGAAGTTCATGTTGAGCTCAGTGTGTTTGATTTGACTTCAAACTGATGCTTCAGTGTGAACACCTTTCTTTACAGCTATCAATAAAGCATCAATACTGCTGTGATGGAAATAAAACACCTGTGTGAGTGTGACGTCTGTAAGGCAGGTAAACATGCTGTCTGCTCCAACTGTGCTGCAGAAAGAAACTTTTCCTTAACTGAACTTTTGGATCATTGGGCACCTTAAACGATATTTTCAGGTTTACCGGAGTTTATGTAAGGATGTGGTTTACGTTAGAGTGACCAGAGGAGGGCAGCAGTACGACTTTGATGCATCTAGCCTACCGGAAGTACAATAGAAGAGGAAGGTCGGAAATGACGTAACCGTTACTGTTCGTCTTCTGTTTAATATAATAATTGTAGAATAACTGTTGTTGGAGAAATCGTCTCAAGAGGTTAAAAAACGATCGTCCAGTATGAGCAGGAGATGAACCGTCAGCTCAGACCGCTGGATATCAGCCGGAAACCCGAGACAAAGACACAGAATCGGTATGTAACACTGTTCCGTGCACTAACACGGGGATGCGGCTGATGTAGGACCCTGAGACGAGGTTAAGGGAGACGGAGCGAAGCGTGGGGCTGGGCAAATCACGTGACTTCCGAACCCGCCATTTGTATTTGTCTGTTTCGATGCAGTGTGTTTTGCATCGAGTGTCCGATAGTTTCTGACTTTCTGCCGGTATGGCCACCAAAGGTGCTCGGTTTTGCTGTGCCATCAACTGCAGCAATAATAGCAGGACCTCCATCGACCCCAGGACGGGTCAGAAGTTCAGATTTCACCGATTTCCCACAGACAAACAGAGGTGAGCATCAATGCTGAGTCACTGAGCCAGTGAGCGTGAAGAGGGATGAGTGCATTAATGAGTGCATTAAAAACACAAGTCAGTGGATCAGAATGTGTTTTGGCTGATTACAGAAATGTTTGTGAAACATTCTTAAAATCCTGTAGCTAGCTGGGCCCCTGTAGTCTGTGCAGACTGAAGGTAGCTTAGCCACAGTTAACTCTACCCCAGCACATCCTGGGCAGCCGGGAAATCAGGCCAGCCCAGAGATAATAGTGTCAGGCCACAGTTGTAAATAAGAAATTGTTCTTAATCTGGTTACACCCGGTTACGCAAATCGGAGGTCACTAAAATTAATATTGACTCGGTGTGTAACTTTGCAAAAACAATGTCGGACTCTGTAGTTTTTTTCTGGGCACCTCCCCAATCAGACCAGGAGCGACATGTTTAGCCGCATGTTCTCCTTGAATCGCTGGCTGTCTGAGTGGTGTCCAAAAAACAACGTGGGCTTCATAGATAATTGGCAAAGTTTCTGGGGAAAACCTGGTCTGGCATCCATCCCATGTTGGATGGAGCAGCTCTCATTTCTAGAAATCTGGCCAAATTTATTAACCCTCCTAAAACCTGACTACCCAGGGTTAAGACCAGGAAGCAGAGTTGCAGTCTTACACGCCTCTCTGCAGCTTCTCTCCTCCTGCCATCCCCCCAAAACCCCATCCCCATAGAGTCGGTGCCTGCTCCCAGACCACCAAAAAACAAAGCTAAAATCAGCAAAAAGCTATTTAAGGATAAAAATAAACAAAGAACAATATAGCATCCTCAACTGCACCAAAGAGTAAAACAGTCTGAGTATCAAACAGCTTATTATTCAGCTTATTAATCAACTAATGATGTGAATTGGCCCAATATAAATACAAGTGAATTGAATTATTTAGATGCCATTCACAGAGTTACTCCATCAGTTCACTGCAGTAATTTATACAATACTCCCAATATTGCAATAGATTGAGTTCAACTGCTGGCAGCTCTAGTCCAGGCCCAGAGTCTCCTGTTCTTGTCAGTTAAGTTGTTTGTCAGCTGGTCAGGGGAGAGAAATTATGTACATTATTTCTCTGCCTGTTGAATTACCTCACTTATATCATTATTATATCACTGTACACTGTAAGTTATGAAGTATGCAAACATTTAAGCTTTTAAATTCTCTCAGAAGGAGGAGTTGTCTCTTGATAAGGTACATGTGGCATATTTAACAGCTATTTAATTTTTTTTTTTAATCTTATTTTGCAGGTGCGAGCAATGGATTGTGAATTTGCAAAGAGCAGATTTGAATCTTGGAAATGTGCAGTCAAAACACGTGTGCTCTGCCCACTTTGAGGAAGTGGCATACAACTGTCAGTCTGACATTGCCACCTCCAACCTCCTGCCCTCTGCTGTCCCCACTCTGGTGCCACGTCCAAATCCCCCAGCTCACACGCAGTTGACACGCAAGCCTCCTGCTAAGCGTCGTTGTCCAGGCCCTGTTCCCCCTCCTTCGCCACCTATCCAGGCTGCGAGCTCACCAGAAACATCTGTAACAGAGGCTTCAGTTGGTGATGAGCTGGATGCAAAGTGCACAAATGTAGTGATATGTATTGCAAGTACATGCCTATACAGTGGGGAAAATAAGTATTTGATACACTGCTGATTTTGCAAGTTTTTCCACCTACAAAGAATGGTTGAAGTTGACGTGTACCTATGATAAAAATTGCAGACCTCTCCATTCTTTGTAGGTGGGAAAAATTGCAAAATCAGCAGTGTATCAAATACTTTTTTCCCCACTGTATGTGTCACAATGTTTCAGTTTAGAGTGTTGTAATGTGTGTGCATTGTAAATGTACTGCGGTAGTGGCATTCATGCATAAACACACACATTGGTGATCTTATGAACATGTGATTATAGGAATTGTAATCGGCACTCCCCTCTACAGCCTAGTGTCACTGCTCTTCAAAACGTTGCCATACGCAATTCTTTAGTTGTCAGTTTAGGATCATTGTTTAAACTTTTTTCAAGTTTTTGTGTTTTCTCTGAGGCTTCTCTTGATTCTTTTCCATTCCTGCTAACTGAGAAAAGGAAAAAATATGATCCAAATGAATCGTTTACATTGTTGAGCGCTTTCACGTGTGGAGGCTTGCCTACAGACTTTGACAGCTTTCAAGCAGACAAACATGGCGGTTTCAGTCAAGCACGTGTTTGATGACGTCACACGCCCCAGTGGCTCAGTCTCCCTTAATCTCTCGTCTCTGGCAGGACCCTAATCAGTAGTAGTTGTAATCATAGTTTATAGGCTAACAGATGAAAGCTAAAAAACAGCTAAAACACAAACACTTCTTTGTTTTAAACATAAACACAGAGGAACGCAGCTTTGTTGTGCAAAAGGTGATTGCCAATATTTATGTTGTTTTTAATGTTTAATATCCTTGTTTATATTGGTAAATATAAAGGCTTTATGAAGGGAGTTATATATAAAATAAAGAAATAATCTCGTTTACAAATATCCTTATGAGTCTGCATAACTGTACTTACTGTGTGTCAGTATAATCAGCTCGTTCCTTTTTTCTTGTTCAAAAACTGACTGCAGCTTGTTTACCTTGAGATGGAAATGTTCCTTCTGCTTCAAATTACTTTGATATTAGTCACGAGAGAGATGTTTGACAGATTATAGGTCAACGGATCATTTACAACTGTTTAAATATCAGAAATCGCTTTTTTTGGCACAACCTGCAGTTTCTCAAAGGAAACTGCAGGTTGTGCCAAAAAAAGCGATTGTAATGTGGAGCTTGGAGCAAAACTCGGATCATAGACAAACATAAATGTTCCCCTTGGCAAAAATAAAATTCAGAATATTTTTCATCTGCAGCCTGTGGGAAGGAATTTCTGATTTGGATTTAGGAAAAACTGTTTCCTCATTTGCCATGTGAGAACTCGAGTCAGTCACACAGGTGCTCCTGAAATATCTATCACATTTGTACACTTTAAATTTCACTTGCATATGTGAGTGACATGCTCACAGTTACATATTAGTAACATTTTTCTTGTGTGCCTTTGTTTCTCAAGACTTCCCACAGCAAGATGAAGTGTGAAGAAGAGGAGGGTCTGGGTGAGCAGGAGAGGAACTTCAGTCTGGACCAGGAGGACCCAGATCTTCCACAGATTAAAGAGGAACAGGAGGAACTTGGCACCAGTCATGAGGGAGAGCAGCTTGTACTGAAGCAGGAGACCGAAGGCATTATCGTCTGGACTGGGGAAGAGCGTCTCAGGCTGCTGGATACCATCTGGAAACCTGAAATAAAGTTACACAGATTAGGTATGCAAAACTGTAACGGGCTGTAATGAATATGACTCATGTAGGATCCTAACCAGAGCTGAAAGTTACTTTTATTTTTAGGGGTCAACTTCAATATGTTCTTTCTAAACCAGGGCTCTTCAACTCCAGGCCTCGAGAGCCCCTGTCCTGCAGGTTTTAGATGTGTCTCTGCTTCAACACACCTGAGTCAAATATAGAAGACATTAGCAGGACTCTGGAGAACTTGACTGCATACTGAGAAGGTAATTCAGCCATTTGATTCAGGTGTGTTGGATCAGGGACACATCTAAAACCTGCAGGACAGGGGCTCTCGAGGCCTGGAGTTGAAGAGCCCTGTCCTAAACTGTTAATTTATTTTTTTGTAGATAATTTTTGGAATTTGACAGGATATTATAGGGTAGACAGGAAAGCAGGGAGAGAGTGGAGTGGGAATGACATCCTGTAAATAGTCTGGGTCTGCAGATTCAACCCCAAGTCCCTGCAGTGGCCTTTGGCATGTGGGTATAGCTGTTAATATTTAACATTAAACCTGCACTTTGTATAACTCAAAGAGAAAACTGGCTTATTTTAGACTTGTTTTGGATTATTTTTAAAGTCACATTTCACACATGTTTGAGGTTACTTGGGAGATCATTCCATAGTTTTGGTGCAACGACTGCTAAAGCACAACCCCATTTTTGGATGAATGGAGACTGTGGGATAGTCAAGAAGGATTGGGATGCAGGTCTTAGGGGTCTTGTGGGGCTTTATGGATGCAGCGTATCTACAACATATACAAGTGTAAGATGGTTTAATGCTTTAAAACGTGCTGCCACTTTATACTGGGGTCTGTGAGGCAAAGGGAGCCATTTAACACTGGTGTAATATGATCTTTTTTTTTTGGCCCAGTCAGTAATCTGCCTGCAGCATTTTGGGCGAATCATAAATGAGCAAGAGACGATTCACGGTAATGACCAAAATGATAATCACAATTATTTTTCCTTCAATATTGAGGTCATGATTGTTTTTCACAATTAATTAATGACAAAATTTTTTTTTTTTTATTGCACTGTTACAATGTCCTGCATTCCTGCTGTTATGCAAATCTTTTCATGAAAATAAAATTGATCCTTCCTTTTCACTTATATTCTTAGAAAAAGAACAGAAGTTTAAAAATGTGCCAAAACAGTATCACATCAATAAGGCAGTGCTTTCACTTTCCTATTAATTAAAACCTCTTTGTGGGCAACAAGGGGTTTATTCACCTAACCTAAGGCCATCTCTGAAAGGTAAAAGATAAAAGTCTGGCTCCGTTCCATGTTACCTACATGATGGAAGTGAATAAAACTTTGAACTAAACAAAATTTTGTACAAAATATGTAATACCTATAAAAAATAAATAGGCCATTGCAGAAGGAAACCAAATGAGAGGCAGGATAATGCATAAAAGGCTAACTGCTTCAGTCTTTACAGGTTTGGCAAAATCATTGCACAAACCTGTGTTTTCTCCAGTCTGTTGACCATTTTCCCAAAGCCTTCATTACTCACCCTGTTTACTGAACAAGCACTTATGGCGCGTTTCCATTAGTATCTACTCAGCGCGACTCGACTTGGCACAGTTTGTAGGCATTTTCATTAGTACCTGGTACCAGATTCAGGTACTTTTTTAGTACCCACTCAGCCAGGGTTCCAAGAGATCCGAAAATGTGACGTGGAAGAATAGCATCCCACTGATTGGGCAGGGAGTGTCGTCACTAGTTGGGTCATGAGAGCGAATCAAATGCACCATTTTTAAAACCCAACAGCAAGAAAATGGAGGCATGCAAAGCACAGGAAGCTCGGTTGAATGCCCAGACCAACAATTTGCAGCAGAAGTTTTGCAATAAAAGAGCCATCTGAAATGCGCACACACACACACACACACACACACACACACACACACACAGCATACATATTTTAACCCTATACTGCCCTATACTGAAGCACCGATCACCTGCCCCTGCTAGCCTTGAACAGCTAGTTAACACCGAACGCTGAGGCAGCTGATCAAAGTTCCTTTGATCTATCAAAAAAATTCAAACGGTTTCTGAAAATTTTTACGGTAATTGGAAGTACGCAAATGGCAGCACTTTTGAACTACACTGAGTCGATTGCAACATGTTCAGCAGTATAGAGTTAATGCTTAACAATGATAACCTTCATCCATTAAAACATTGCACGGGGGACTTATGCATGATGACGATAGTAAACTGGCATAGCTACGTTAGCTTGCCTCTATGTCATCCATTGCTGTGTTGTGTTTTGAGTCGCATGCAAATTACATCAAGTGACTACTGCCCACTTTGCTATATCGACTCCACTCACATTGAGGTGGTACTCAATTGCAATGGAAACAAAACAAGACCGTGGCAGGTCGTGCCGTGTCGAGTCGACCCGTGCTGAGTAGGTACTAATGGAAATGTGGCATTAGAGCCCTCTTTGCACATTAAATGCAAATAATGCCATAAATTAATGTGCATAAATGAATGCTCACAAACTTCAATGAAGTGAAGCAACATTTTAAAGAAAAGTGGGCCAAAATTCCTCCACAATCAAAACTTCAAGTAAACCAGCTTTATATGAGAGAGCTTTTCACTGAATAAGCTGATAAAGACTGAGAGATGATGGTTATCACACTAAAAGGGCCTTCCTACTTATCAAGCAGGGTATTCAGTCACTGTTTGTGGGGACTCACAGGGCACAGTCCTTGGACTTGTTCTGTTTAGTTTACATCTGTTGACACTTGGCCATGTATTCCATAATTCTACAGTGTCTTACCATTGGTGTCATAGCAATATGAATCAATAAAGTTATTCTTATTAATATGATTATGCTAATGTTTGCCAGCTTTATGTCTCCTTTAGCCTGGGAAAACACAAAAATCTAGATTCCTTGCATTCCTGCCTCACTGCCATTCTCAACTGGATGATTTCTAATTTCTTTCAACTGAATTCATAAACTGAAGTCCTTGTTATTGGTCCTGATCAAATTTCTAATAGTGTCATTCCCCACCTTGGACAACTATTAACAAAACAGTCTTCTAGAAACCTGGGTATTATCGTTAATCAGCATCTTAATTTCAACCAGCATATCAAAAGTCTAGTCTTGCTTTGTACAGACCAATACACCCCAATAATATAACATCTTATCCAAGCCCTTCTTGCCTCCCAACTATATTATTTCAACTTAACTGTCCCATCTACAGTGAGTACAAAACATGGCACAGCGAGCGCATCACTCCAGTCCTCACAGAATTACAGCAAATTCCCATTTGGGACAGTATGGAAGTGAAGGAACATTAAAATTACTTTTGAACTACACTGAGTCGCTGTTTTGTCTGCAGCAGTGACTATCAAACTAAACAGTGGGAGGTATCTAGTTGAACATAGTTTTTTAATCTTAACATTGCTGAAAAGTGTCTCTCATTAGCATCAGTTTGTTTATATACTTGCATATGTGAGCAACAGACTTTACCAGAAATTACTAGAATTTATTTTCTCATGTTTTTCTACACTAAACCTTTTTCTAAATTTTCCTTGTAACTTCAGATCTCCACCAACAACATATCTCTGACGCGGAAGATGTTCTCGCAAACCAGCAGGTCTGTAACCAGGATAGGAACTCCAGTCTCGACCAGGAGGACCCAGAGCCTCCACAGATTAAAGAGGAACAGGAGGAACTCTACATCAATCAGGAGGGAGAGCAGCTTGTACTGAAGGAGGAGAGTGAGATCTTTATGGTGACTCCTAATTATGAGCAAAGTGACCACAGTGACCCAGAACCAAATAGTGACCAGTTCTCTTCTCATGACTATCTTGATCCAGAGAGCCAAGACCAGCCAGAAAGCAACCATGTGCCCTTAAGATCAAATAAAAAGTCTTTAAATTGTGAAGTTTGTGGAAAAACTTTTCAATATAAATCCAAACTGGCTCGACATGTTCGAGCACACACAGGTGAGAAGCCATATTTTTGTGTCACCTGTGGGAAAAGATTTAATCAGATGATACACTTGAAAAAACACATCAGAATACACACAGGTGAGAAGCCTCATTCTTGTAGCATCTGTGGGAATAAATTTAATGACTTATCAGCATTCAAAGCTCACATGAGAATTCATACAGGTGAGAAGCCATATTCTTGTAGCACCTGTGGGAAAGGATTTAGTCAGATGATACACGTAAAAATTCATATGAGAGTTCACACAGGCGAGAAGCCTTATTCTTGCAGCACCTGTGGGAAAGGATTCAGTAATTTGATGAACTTGAAAACTCACATAAGAATTCACACAGGTGAGAAGCCACATTCTTGTAGCACCTGTGGGAAAACATTTCGTCAAAATTCAACGTTGCAAACCCATATAAGGATCCACACAGGTGTGAAACCATATTCTTGTAGCACCTGTGGAAAAAGATTTAGTCACGTTAAAAACTTGACAACTCACTCAAGAATTCACACAGGTGAGAAGCCGTATTCTTGTAGCACCTGTGGGAACAAATTCAGTCAGCTGACACATTTAAAAAGTCACATGAGAATTCATACTACTTAAATGCTTTATACTGTATAAAATGTGAAAGAGTAGGAGTGTGATAATGGTAGAGCCCACACTGCTGAGAAGCTAAATTCCTGCAAGAGGATAACCTTATAGTCTTGTTAATATAGTATAGTTTCTGTCTGCATTATTTATTCCATTTAGCTGTGTTTTTGTTATAATGTAAAGGAAAGCCCAGTTTCACAATAATTTCAGACATCAACAAGTAACATAATTTTATCTCAAACATAGCAGTTTCACTCTTCAGTTACAGAAACCTTTATAAAAGCTCCCAACTCTGCCAGGGAGACAAAAAAGCATCCTAACCTTTTAACACAGAGCATATCACCAGGAAATGTCCCAAAATGTCACGTAACAGCCTTTGGCATAGAGCGTATCATGACATGTTTGTGCACCCTAAATACTGTGTAAATATTTTTTGAATCTGAAAATTCTAATTGGTTTCTGGAAGCTGAGAAATTGCACAGCCAACATCAGGGGTATTCAACTACATTTTTCTATGGGCCAAATTGTCATGAGGCTATTTGCCAGTGGGCCACACATTCCTCGGGACTCTTACTCTTGTGCATACTTATCGGTCCAGTTGTTAAATTTCCTATTTTCGCTGTCCACCTTGCGTCGCTTCTCTTTTGAATGCAACATGTTTGCATCAGAAACTGCAGTCTGGCCTCCCGCCAACAGTGTAAACGGCAGTGCTGCATGTCATAAAATGTTGTAAAGTGCCGTTCTTCTTCTTCTTGAGTTTAATGGCGGTTGGTAATCTATGGTGCGTTACCGCCACCACATGTAAGGAGTGTGAACTACATGCCGTGGTTACAGTTTAGTCACAGCTTCTGTTAAAATTTTTATTTAATAATAGAGGTAAATGGGCAGTGGGCCGGTCCAAAATGACTGATGCGCCGGTTCTGGCCCTTGGGCCGCCAGTTGAATACCCCTGGCCAACATTGTGGTTATCACACACGCTGGTTCAGGAAGCCCGCAGATCTGATCCTTCATTTATCTCCCTTGCACACACGTGTAGAGGGCAGTGGAGGCATGGAAAAATGCCAGTCCAGGGTTCTAGCCAGAAAAAAAATTTCAGTCCGGTGTGTGTGTGTGTGTTTGGAGGGTGGGGCTAATTAGTATTAGCTTGCTAATGCTAAAGGCTAAATGGCGTGCCAGCTTGTTAATTCAGTGATGGTGAACAGTTGGATATTATGTATGTAATATTCTGTGATAATGGTTGGTCCTACGGGTCATTGAAGGCACCTGAATATGATTGGATCATGTGACTTGATGAAGATAGGGAGTGTGGATCCCTCTCGTCTGTGTTACGATGCTCTGAAAATAAGATGCACCTTTTCCTGCAGCTACTGGTGAAAAAATATTCTTTTTATGCAGCACGTCAGTGTGTTATCCTTGTGAGTCTACAAAGACAAGAAACAAGACAAGCTCCTGCGATTTTATATTCAATAGGAAGCACAAAATTGCGGCCTTTTTCCTCTTCCCCCTTGGTTTCACACTGGTTGCTATTTTGCCCCGCAAAATCAACCGTGAACAGGACCGTCGCGAGATTGTGCTTGCACACTAAATTAGAAGATGCTCATTTAGCCTGGAAAAAGAGTTTGTTGCTCTATAAAAAAGCCCTCCGTAAAGCTAGGACATCTTACTATTCATCATTAATTGAAGAAAATAAGAACAACCCCAGGTTTCTTTTCAGCACTGTAGCCAGGCTGACAAAGAGTCAGAGCTCTGTAGAGCCGAGTATTCCTTTCACGTTAACTAGTAGTGACTTCATGGATTTCTTTACAAATAAAATTTTAGACATTCGAGAAAAAATTATTCATAACCATCTCAAAGATTATTCTTCATGTTCGGCTGCTTTCAGCACTGCTGGTATTTGTTTAGACTCTTTTGCTCCAGTTGATCTTTCAGAGTTAACTTCAATAGTTACTTCCTCCAAACCAGCAACATGTTTGTTAGATCCCATTCCTACTAGACTGTTCAAAGAAGTCTTTCCAATTATTGATGCTTCAATCTTAAAAATGATCAATCAGTCTTTATTAGTTGGCTATGTACCACAGACCTTCAAGGTGGCTGTAATTAAACCTCTGCTTAAAAGCCATCACTTGACCCAGCTGTCTTAGCTAATTATAGGCCAATCTCCAACCTTCCTTTTCTCTCAAAGATTCTTGAAAGAGTAGTTGTAAAACAGCTAACTGATCATCTGCAGAGGAACGGTTTATTTGAAGAGTTTCAGTCAGGTTTCAGAATTCATCACAGTACAGAAACAGCATTAGTGAAGGTTACAAATGATCTTCTTACAGCCTCTGACAGTGGACTCATCTCTGTTCTTGTCCTGTTGGACCTCAGTGCAGCTTTTGATACTGTTGACCATAACATTTTATTACAGAGATTAGAGCTTGCTATAGGTATTAAAGGTACTGCACTGCAGTGGTTTGAATCATATTTATCTCATAGACTCCAATTTGTTCATGTAAATGGGGAGTCTTCTTCACACACTAAGGTTAATTATGGAGTTCCACAGGGTTCTGTGCTAGGACCAAATTTATTTACATTATACATGCTTCCCTTAGGCAGTATTATTAGAAAGCACTGCATCAATTTTCATTGTTATGCAGATGATACTCAGCTTTACCTATCAATGAAGCCAGATGACACACATCAATTATTTAAACTGCAGGAATGTCTTAAAGATATTAAGGCCTGGATGACCTCTAATTTCCTGCTTCTAAATTCAGATAAAACTGAAATTCTTGTTCTCGGCCCCACAAATCTTAGAAACATGGTGTCTAACCAGATACTTACTCTGGATGGCATTACTTTGGCCTCCAGTAACACTGTGAGAAATCTTGGAGTCATTTTTGACCAGGATTTGTCCTTCAATGCACATATTAAACAAATATGTAGGACCGCTTTTTTGCATTTGCGCAATATTTCTAAAATTAGAAACATCCTTTCTCAGAGTGATGCTGAAAAGCTCATTCATGCATTTATTACTTCTAGGCTGGATTATTGTAATTCATTATTATCAGGCTGTCCTAAAAGCTCCCTGAAAAGCCTTCAGCTGATCCAAAATGCTGCAGCTAGAGTACTGACAGGGACTAGAAAGAGAGAGCAGATTTCTCCCATATTGGTTTCTCTTCATTGGCTCCCTGTTAAATCTACAATAGAATTTAAAATTCTTCTCCTCACATACAAGGTCTTGAATAATCAGGCACCATCTTATCTCAAAGACCTCATAGTACCATATCACCCCAACAGAGCACTTCGCTCTCAGACTGCTGGCTTACTTGTGGTTCCTAGGATACTTAAGAGTAGAATGGGAGGCAGAGCCTTCAGCTTTCAGGCGCCTCTTCTGTGGAACCAGCTTCCAGCTTGGATTCGGGAGACAGACACCCTCTCTATTTTTAAGATTAGGCTTAAAACTTTCCTTTATGATAAAGCTTATAGTTAGGGCTGGATCAGGTGACCCTGAACCATCCCTTAGTTATGCTGCTATAGGCCTAGTCTGCTGGGGGGTTCACATAATGCACTGTTTCTCATTCACCTTATTTACTTTGTTTATACTCCACTCTGCATTTAATCATTAATTGATATTAATCTCTGGCTCTCTTCCACAGCATGTCTTTCTCTCCCCTCAGCCCAACCGGTCGCGGCAGATGACTGCCCCTCCCTGAGCCTGGTTCTGCTGGAGGTTTCTTCCTGTTAAAAGGGAGTTTTTCCTTTCCACTGTCGCCAAGTGCTTGCTCATAGGGGGTCGTTTTGACTTTTGGGTTTTCTCTGTATTATTGTAGGGTCTTTACCCACAATACAAAGCGCCTTGAGGCGACAGTTTGTTGTGATTTGGCGCTATATAAATAAAATTGAATTGAATTGAATTGAAAACCGGCCGTGCCCGGTGGTAGATTGCAAATTGTGGTGAAATAATACTATTGTGCAGTAATCTAACCAGAGACAAAAAATCAGTCTGGTATTGGCGATGGGGTGGTGTGTGTGTGTGAGGTGCGCGCCCGCTTGCTCATTGCAGTGATAGAATGGTTCCAATAGTGAACCGGTGAAATTCTCAGCCCGGCACAAGAGAACCTCAGCATGGCGCAGTGCCGGGCAATCAACCGCTGGCTAAAACCCTGCACTCCTTTTCAAACTTGTTGGTTCTGTGTTAAAGGGTTAATGTGCTCTGAAGGTTATTCCATGACCAAGGTGAAAAATAAGAGAATACTACCAAGTTCAGACTAGTTTTAAATATGTTTTAATTTGACATGCTTGTTGTTTTGTCTTTATTGTTCTTTTTGATACCTTTTTTTTTTTGGCCAAAAATTTAATTTTAAAAACTGAAAAAATGTAATGAGAACTGGCTCTCATACATTTTACCTGGTAAAATAAAGGTTAAAAAAAGACACACAAGACACAACTTGTTTTTATGGACATGGGTTTTTGTGTGATATTTATTTTTAATGAAGATTAAACTTGAGTATCACCCCGTCCTGTTGATTTAGTCTTTCTACTGTTTCTTCATAGTGTAGGTCATGTATTGTAAGATGTCAACACAAATTTGATTAAAACTTCTTGTGACTAATTTTGTCTAAAGTGTAGTCCCTGAAATATAAAAGCAGTCATATGTACAGTGTTGGTTGTTCAAAAGGGGTTATCATTTTTGGATTCAAGTAAATTAATCATATAACATTTAAAGGTCTTTTCATATAGGAAGTGGCATGCACTGTGCTGCGCTTTGAAACTTATTCTTTTTTTTATGGTTTGCACCATGCAATAAGTTTCTCGCTGTGTCGAGCAAAGCACAGTGCAAGCATGCTGCGTGGGGAGCACTCACGTGGTCAAAGGTCAACACAGCTATACTCTCATCACCAGCCCTCTGCATTTCTCTGTCCAGACCTGCCATCCTTGAGCTCTCCACCAGATGTCCTCAGACTTTCCCTCTTTTCCACCCTCATGTCCTTGTGTAGTGCTGCAGCATGGGGAAACTACTTACTGTAAAGTAGCAATATCACACTGTCAAACACTCTAAAACACATAAGCTAATATTGCCAAATTGTGTTTGAATTATCAAAATTTTAAGTAATTATTTTGCAGAAAAGTGTTCACTATTACTGCTGCAAATGTTTCCAGCTCAGTCTAAATACTTTTATTCTGTTTAATCTACAGTCGTACATTATATAAAATTATAAGATTGCTACTGATTCTGATCAGAATTAGATTCAAGCCCACTTCCAAGGACAATAGCCAACTGGCCACTGCCACAAGATGGCAATAATTTAAGGAATGGATGCAAACAGGTGAGAAGTTTTGTGACAGAATACTGTTTGAGATTTAAGAAGGGATTGCGGTCACTTTGTTAGATTTTAATTTATATCTGCTTTGAGATTTTACCGGGCAAGGACTGTTTACCTTGTTTACCCTGACAGAATGCCACTGTTGTTTCATTTTTTTCTCCTATTGGTCATGTCACTGAGAGGGGTTCTTATTGGTAATGTCAGGCACACAGCTGTGGCAGTGTGCACAGAAGCCCCATCCACCCTCAGTTTAAAACCTTTTTGTGAGGGGTAGCCAATCAGAGGAAATTTGGCATAAAAGGAGGGTGCCCTTAAAGAGCTAAAATGTTTTGTTTCAGAAAGAGGATTAACTGAAGGGCTCCATGTAGGCCCATTATAAGATACATAAGGATTCTTCCTTTGTTAACATTGTTGACCGGAAAACAAAAAAAATATGCCCAATGCTTCCTCCCAAAAAAACCCAGTTTTACAAAAATCAATGACTAGAATAAAGGCATGCAGTAAACCAGCTCAGCGGACTCACCTCACTGGAGTTATTGGTCATTTGCGATTAGGTTGATTCCTGCATGAGCCTCTGATCAAGCCATTTTGTTTTCCCAGTTGAGCAACCAGACAAAAGATTAAATTACACACAACTTTATACTGAAAAATTTGCCTGATATGGTCAAATACAGGAGTCGAAGACAACTTCAGTCCACGTCCTTACAGGTTTCTCACCACTCTGTCTGTTATCCCTATAAAAAAGGAAATAATGGACTGAATATTTTCCAGCGCCCCAAATCTGAGTGAATTGAGTGATTATCGTCGGGGTGTGGAGGTAAGCTTTATGGAAAAACACATATATAATAATAAAAAAAAATCACATTCAGAAACAATATTATTTAGCTATTACAACAATGTAGACTAAACAACAATCAGTGTAGATTAAAGATATTTAATACCAGACAGCAAATCAAACAGTAAGTTAATAAGGGAAAATGTACTTAAAATTAAATATGAATAATGGCTGATTTAATTATGAAAATGCTTTGAAAAACATAAAAACTTATTTACTTTCACATTTTTATATACTTTAAACCTACAACTACACTACATGAACATCTTGTGTGTGTCTCATAAAGCCATGCAGCTAGAACAGCTAAACAGGAACTATAACAGACAGACGTCTTTACCCAGTTTAGTAAAAAAAAATCAGCTTCTGAATTTGTATAAAACAATATCAGGAACAAAGAAACATGTAAAATACCACAGAGCACTGTGTTGTTTCTTTTTAGATTACAACTCAGAAAAATTGTTTCAAATACATCTTTATTTAAATGTTATAAAACTCATAACCCTTCAGCACATACTGAATTTTAACTTTCATCTAAGTGAACAACACAACACATGGAGTTCCTCGAGTCCATAATGACATTTTTTTTTTTGCCTTATGTGTGGCACTTTCTTGCTTTTAATCTTGTGCATTAAAACCTCTAAAGAGGAATTAAATGTTTGCTATACAGAGCAACAGGTGACAAAAAATATATAAGCTTGTTTTTCTATAACAAACCTGTTCAGTAAAACAAGTTAATCTATATCTGCTTGTCATTTCTACAGCCTAAAACAAAAACTATCAATTCAGACAAATCCCTTACTTTCCCCTACATCATAAGACAGTAAATGCAGTGCACAATCATTACAGTTATATAGTGTTCTGGAAATAAAATATCCCACAAAGACCTGGTCATCTTTTCCCACAAGCGTTATAGTGATTTGTTATTTCACCAGTGTGGGCATTACCAACTATGAACCAGCTCTTTCATACTTTTCAAGTATAGAACTTTTAACTTCTTGTCATGTGAATTGTCATGTGAGACTTCATGTTTGTAATATGACGGAATCTTTTCCCACAGGTGCTACACTTATATGGCTTCTCACCTGTGTGAATTCGCATGTGATTTTTCAAGTGTATCATTTGAATGAAACTTTTCCCGCAGGTCCCACATGAATATGGTTTCTCACCTGTGTGAATTCTCATGTGTGTTTTCAAAGTTGATAAATCTCTAAATGTTTTCCCACAGGTGCTACAAGAATATGGCTTCTCACCTGTATGGATTTTCATGTGTCTTTTTAGCCCTGATAAGCCACTAAATCCCCTCCCACAGGTGCTACAAGAATATGGTTTCTCACCTGTGTGAGTTCTCACGTGTCTTTCAAGTGCTGCAGCTGAATAAATCCTTTCCCACAGGTGCTACAAGAATGTGGCTTCTCGCCTGTGTGAATTTTCATATGACTTTTGAATCCTGATAAGTCACTAAATCTTCTCCCACACGTACTACAAGAGTATGGCTTCTCACCTGTGTGACTTCTTGTGTGAATTTTTAAATATACCATTGTACTAAATCTTTTCCCACAGGTGCTACAAGAATGAGGCTTCTCACCTGTGTGAATTATGATGTGAGTTCCAGTCCTGATTTCTGGGTAAATCTTTTCCCACAGGTGCTACAAGAATATGGTTTCTCACCTGTGTGGATTCGCATATGTTTTTTGAATGCTGATGAAACACTAAAGCTTTTCCCACACGTATTACAAGAATATGGTTTCTCACCTGTGTGAATTCTCATGTGAATTTTTAAGTTTGGTGTCTGAGTGAATCCTTTCCCACAGATGCTACAAGCAAAAGGTTTCTCACCTGTGTGACTTCTGACATGACATTCTAGTGATGATTTCTTTCTGAAACTACTTCCACAAATCATACAAGAATAAGGCCTCTCACCTGTGTGAATCCTTATGTGAATTTTCAAGTTTATCATATGCCTGAATCTTTTACCACACGTGTTACAAGAATTTGGCTTCTCACCTGTGTGAATTTTCATGTGACTTTCCAAGTCTGCTTTCTTGGAGAATTTTTTCCCACAAGTCCCACAAGAATGTGGCTTCTCACCTGTGTGAATTCTAATGTGGGTTTTGAATGGTGATGAGAAACTAAATCTTTTCCCACAGGTGCTACAACAATATGGCTTCTCACCTGTGTGGACTCTGATGTGACTTTTCAAATTTATCATCTGACTAAATCCTTTCCCACATGTGCTGCAGGAATAGGGTTTTTCACCTGTGTGAACTCTTAGATGTTTTGTCAAGCAAGATTTATAGTAAAAAGTTTTTCCACAAATGTCACATTTTACAGATTTTCTACTTGTTTCAGTTTTATGCCGAGTCTGTGACACAGGCTGACTGTTAATATGTTTTCTGTCTATTTGAGGTCTCTTCTTTGGCTCTCCATTTCTAGCCAATCCTGAGTCCGTATGCTTGCTTTCTTCCTGATCTTGGCTCTCTGATTTAGGAGAGATGCAAGAAAGGAACTGCTCACTGTTTGGTTCTGGTCCACTGTGGTCACATTCCTTATAAGCAGGAGTCATCATAAAGGTATCAGTCTTCTGCTTCAGTATAAGCTGCTCTCCTTGACTGGTGCTGGGTTCCTCCTCTTCCTCTTTAATCTGTGGAGGTTCTGAGTCCTCCTGGTTCATACTTGAGTTCCTCTCCTGGTTACAGACCTGCTGGCCTGTAAAAACCTCCTCCTTACAGTCATGTTTTTGTGGGAGATCTAAAGGGACAACAATGACAGAAAAAAAAATTGAAAAAATATCAGACTCTTAATCATTAGCAGGTCTCCATTTTGTAAGCATGTCACTTCATATACCAGTGAAATTTAAAGTGTTTAATAAATAAATAGATTATTTGGGCACTGATGCAAATGATTGCTGAGTTCTGACAAACTTACTAGAAAAGATCAGCTCAATATTTGGATGTTTGTGATGATCAGATTATAGACATTAGTTTTTTTGTTTCAGATTATAGAAATTTGTGCTTTACAACTGTCAGTGTCTGTGTTTATATGCTCCCAATCTATACATGTGATGCACAATCTGAGCTGTTAAAACTTCTCCCGCTTATGTCTCCTGTAGCGACCTTGTGCTCATTCTGTTTGGCTTTGCTATTTCTCCCTGCAGATCCTCTAATCTCCATTCCGGACATCCTTCAGCCCACTTTTGAAGCTAATGATATCTATCTCTGTGTCTGTACAAACTTGTTTTAGTACAAGCTTGTAGCTTTTTTGGCTGCTAACCATTATGGTGTAGATGCATATAATGGCAGATATGTTACTAAAAACAGTAAGTTTCAAACTTACTGATATATTTTAAAGCCTCAGATACACTTTAGTCCAAATGTTAGATTTGCCGAAATCAGGTGGCCTGCAATGTTTAGTTACACATAGGGCTGGGACTTTAGCGCATTAATTTCAATTAATTAATTACGGGGAAAATAACGAATAAAAATTTTAACGCATTTTAATCACACTTTGCCCCGTGGAACGTTTCTCAGTGCACGAGTTCCAGGCATACAGATTATATCGATGCACAATGTCCAAATTCAGGGGCCGCATCATTCGAAGGACCGGTCCTTCGTAGCCCATGAAGACCGCAAAGGCCGGAAGTGAGCAGCTAGCCTTCATATCAGCGTCACCTGCCCTCGCCTCTGCGTAACTCATGTCGCCTAGCAACCGTGAGTGCAAAGCACAGCTGTGTAAAAGCAGCTGGTTTAACGGAGAACGAACTTTTTCTCCTTTTTGTGGTTTAATTGTAAATCTTTTATTCAAAATAAGTTGTTAAAACAAGCATAACACATTTCAAGGAATACAGTTGAGCGATTGATTAATTTCCAACCATATTAAGTGAGACATTAATGTTGAATAAAACTATCCAGTTATGATGCTTAACTTTAATTTCAGGAGACCGCTACACAGACCACCCTCTGTGTAGTAGACTGGTGGGAAAATTAACAAAATTTTTAAGTTTAAGCTTATGTATATTGATTCAATTATCAACCAAACTTAAATTAATATTTCTCATGTTAAATATTTAAATGTGATTAAAATGCAATTAATTTCGATTAATTAATTACAAAGCTTCTAATTAATTAGATTAATTTTTTTAATCGAGTCCCACCCCTAGTTACACATAAAATAAAAGCATGGCTTTAAATAAATAAATAAATGAAAATTAAATAGAATGATACCCCCAGAATTGCTCTAACCCTAATTCAAAAGTATTTTTATCAATATTGTGATGAATTAAAAACATTTGTGAAACACAGGCTACAATGAGAACCATGGCCTCAGAGTTGGAGGTTCTAATTTTCATTTCTATCCCTTTACAGTCAGCCCCAGTGTGAGCTGGAGGTCACCGCCTGACAGAGAGTCAACTACTTAGCTTGGCCAGAATTTAAAAAAAGCTGTTAGTTCTCAATCAGGATCTTCAGAATTTGGAGGAAATACCTTTTGGAAGATAAAGATTGAAAAAGCAGCTTACCTCAATGTGTAAATACATATTCACTATCATGTGAGCTCTTTTGATTAGGAATGAAGTTCTATCTGATCTCATTTTCAGTTGTTTCTGTCTTCTCACCAACAGACTTCAACTGGATCCTTTTAGTTTTAGCCAATTGAATTTTTAGTAACTTTCAACAGTAAAAATAAAGACAAAGCAAAAGAAAAATATAAATAAAATTATTTAGGTTCAATATGTAAAGTACTGTATTCAGACTGGACAAAATGCTGCAGTAAAATCCAAACTCTAGAGTCTGAATTTCAATCAGTTTCCCCTTTTACTGATACAAAGTTTAAGCTTAAAACAGATGTATTAATGTTACTTATTGCAGCTGGTCTTTTAATTCATCCTGTGATAAATAAATAAAAAAGTAAATGTAACTTTAAGCTCCGATTAGGTTCCTCCACGAGTGACTTTTTTAAAGACCATTACAGTTTTACATACCTACGCTGTGCAAGTTTATTTCAGGTTTCCAGATGTTATCCAGCAGTTTGAGCTGCTCTTCTCCAGTCCAGACAATGATGTCTTCAGCCTCCTGCTTCACAACAAGCTGCTCTCCATCCTGACTGATGCAGAGTTCCTCATGTTCCTCTTTAATCTGTGGAAGTTCTGCATCCTGCTGGTCCAGACTGGAGTACCTCTCCTGGTTACAGACCTGTGGGTCATCCAGACTCTCCTCTTCTTCACACTTCATGTTGCTGTGGGAGGTCTTGAGGAACAAAGGGATACAAGAAAAATGTTACTAATGTGATGACAGGAAAACATACAGGGCTCTACACTGTGAGCATGTTATGGAAACTTGTTTAGGCCGCTTAATTATAGCAGAAGTTATAATCCCCATTGTTTTGGTTAATAGCACAATTTCAATCATCTTAGAAAATTATTTAATTTAGGGATGCAACTATTGATTATTTTAGTAATTGAGTATTCTATCGATTATCCCATCGATTAATCGGATAGGAAATACGTTTTATAACAGTTCATCTGCATATTTTAACTTCCGTAGATTTACTGCAGTTTTTTGCTGTGTGAAACAACAGTGGTGGATGGAGCAGCTACGAAATTCTCTTTTCTTCACTTGCTGATCAGAGGGTCAATAGCAAACAATCGCTAATGCTAATTGTGGCACCCGCTAGCAAATCGTGGTTATAGCAATCTGTTCTGGTAGATAAGCTGAAATTCGCAACAAATTTGTGTCGAGGATTTTTTAGAATCAAATTATTTGAGTTACTTGAGGAATCACTGCAGCCCTAATTAAAGACTTAAAATTTTATTGAGACTAAAATTAATTCAAATGAAAAAAATCTATTAAAAATAAGAGGTGAGGGTGGTGGGTGTTACAGTCACAGCAAACATATTGGATGATTTCTTTTAACAGTTTAAAAGTTCTGATGTTACCCTGCAGTATACACCAAACAGCAACGCACTGAACACTTCACAGATGACAAATGAGACAACCCCTCCCATCATCACTTACCAGACACGATCCAGAAGAAGAATCAAAGGCTGAACTGTCCTGGGCTTGCAAGACCATGTGAAAGGGTAAAGGCGGACTGCTGTCCTCTGATAAAAAGCAATAACAAAATGCTGTCATTTCCAGTTCTGATTACAATGTTGTGATAAATCTAAGTAATTCCTTCCTGTGAGCAAACTTTATGAATTCTTTAAAAACAGTTACAATGAATGCAAGTAGTGCATGAGTACTGTGTTTTGCTTATATGTGTGAATCTAGTACTTGATAGCCTGTTTTGGTTATTCACAAACACTCATAATACATAGAGGACATAGAGTAGAGTTATACACCTTGGCCAATTTCTTTCATTTGCTCATCCTTGCTGGTGTCCATGACTGGCAAAACCCATTTTTATGTTTTCCCAGTTATTGAAAGGAACACTTTTTAAAATCAGAATTTAGCATCAAGTCAGTTAAACTTCTGGGATATTGATCTGGTCAGTTAAGTAATGGGGGGGGTGTGTGTGTGGGTGAGTGTGTGTGTGTGTGTGTGTTAACCTTATACCTCAGAACGTGTTGAACACGACACAGCATACTTCAAAACTTCTGGCAAAAAATACCATAATACCCCTATATGGCTGTGAAGTGCATACTGAGCTTTCAGGAACCGTTTGAATTTTTCTGATAGGACAAACAGTCGCGGAGTTGCGGTAAAAAGGCGCTGATACGCAACATCTTAACCAGCTGTTCGTAACTAGTAAGAGCAGGGAACCGGTGCTTCAGCGGCAATCGCCTGGCGTTAAAGACTTAATCAGTTTTAGCTGTTTTGGTGTACATGAAATTACCAACAGGTGCACTAGAGGGGCAACAGAGACAACCCCCAAAACTGGAATGGTTTTACAGTTCGAGGTTACTCACGTCTTTTCCCTCCTCATCTTTTCTGAGTGTTTTTCACTAGTTTTGCATTTGGCTAGGGTCAGTGTAACTGCTGGTAGCATGAGGTCATACCTGGACCCTACAGAGGCTGCACAGGTAGTCTAACTCCTCCAAGATGGCACATCAATACGTGCCATTGCCAGAAGGTTTGCTGTGTCTCCCAGCACAGTCTCAGAGGATGGAGGACACTCCAGGAGACAGGCAGTTACTCTAGGAGAGCTGGACAGGGCCGTAGAAGGTCCTTAACCCATCAGCAGGACCAGGATCTGCTCCTTTGTGCAGGAGGAACAGGATGAGCACTGCAGAGCTACAAAATGACCTCCAGCAGCTGCTGGTGTGAATGTCTGACTAAACAATCATCAATCAGAATGTTACGCTGCCTGTAACACCAATCAGCATGAGGGGAGGTTTATCCATAGAGGAATGCACAGACCTCTACAGGCTAGGCAACAATACCCTGACTGCCATTAGGTATCTGGATGAAATCATTGGACTCACTGTCAGTCCCTATTCTTGTGCAGTGGGTCCTGGTTCCCTCCTGTCAGCTATTTTGGAGACTTAAATGTTTTGTAAAAAAAAATTTTTTTACTAACAATTTATGTCATCTAAACATCATTAGAGGTGTAATGGTTCAGTGAACTGAACTGTGAAAAAATCACATGGTCACTGTACCAAAATAAAAATAGATCAAAATAAATTTGAGTGTTTTAAGCCTCTTAACATCATAACTACTACTACTGTTTGTGTATAAAAACACTTTTGTACACACTATATTTTGGCCTATTTTATTAAAATAAGCATATCAATACATTAGGAATAAAAATGAATATGTGTTAATTAAATATTTCACAACATTTTACATTTTTGCTCCCCAGTCGCCTCAAATGGTCTGGCCAGGGTTTATCTAGTAAGACCACTGTTCTCCTCATAAAGGCTGTAAAACTTTGTGAAAAGAGTCCGAAACGAGTCGAAGAGCGAGAGAAGCTCACTTCTGTCTGATGATAGTGATACTGGGGTGAGTTGATGAGGATTTCCAGAACTTCTCCATCTGTAACTGTTTCTGTTTTTGGCACAACACCGGCTCCTGAACGGGAGGGTCTCATGCCTGATCTGCTGAAAATCAGTTATTGAGATAATACTGGGGAAAAAATAAGCACGAGGTGATAATAAGGTGATATGTAGATACTGACTAATTTCATTCATATCAATCTCTTCAGAGGAGGATCATTCTGTCAGCTTTTTTTCTGAGGAATGTTGTGTTTTAGTAGTGAAACACTAACTGACCTCTCATGTGCGAGTAGACACTGATCAACTGATCAGTTACTTTCATTTGTTTTCTAGTCAAATGCGGTTTTTATGTTCATTGAATGTTATTTTTTTGTTGTTGTTGTTATTACTTGCCAGGAATAAAGATGTTCTAAGTAATTCGTTTGTCTTAGTCACAAAAGCCATGATTTGATTCAGAAATAACTATCTCATGTGTGCAAATGAACCGAACCGTGTCTTCTGTACCGTTACTCCTCAAAACAAGCATCACCACCCAATATGAAGACCAGTTGAGGCGGGACACCTGCCCCCCGCTGACCGGGGCGAGGAGCGCTGCAGGCGGCAGAGGACTCGCGTGTAGCCGCGGGGTGAGGCACAAAGAGTGGACCGCAGCACAGCGCAGAGAGGAGACGCTTCCTCCCACTCGCGCTGTGGTTTTAATGTGTAAATCCGCTTAATCACTTTATGTTTAATGCTAAAAGTTTACGTTTTAAAAAAGAGACGCACTTGTGTTATTTCTATTAAAAAACAAAAACAGCTCAAAGCTGCTCCTTGATTTCAGTCTATTAGCGTACAAACGGAGCTCTGATCAGGTCCTACATCACTGAGACCATCAGTGTTACAAACCTGCTCTGTGTGACTTTATCTCCGGTCTGAGGCTGAGATCCAGCAGTCTGCGCTGACGGTTGGTGTCCTCATCCTGGACGATCGTTTCTAACCTCTGAGGACATTTCTTCAGTAACAGTATCAGTCTGTAATGTTGATAAACTCTCTGAAACACGGAAATGAAGACAGTCGTCATTTCCGTTCTTCCTCTTCTTCTATTACATTTGTGGGAGACTGCAGGCATCAAAGGTGTGCTCCTGCCCTCCTCCGATAACTCTGGTACTTTACAGAAACCTGAATACAGAATTTGTGGTTCTCCAATGATGCAAAAGTTGACTTTAAGGAACACTCTGTAACATCCATCCCTGACAGCTCCTCATGCACGAGGTTTCTTTCTGCAGCATAGCTGGAGCATCAGGAGTTCATGCATCACTATTTCCATTTCTGGGTTTTGTGACTGATAAATTGACAAAAGGGGAAAAAGTTATTAGAGTTTCAGTATATAATGAGGTAAGTCATTTATGGTTCAGGTATACTTCCTTACATTTCTTATTGTGTGGAGCTGTAGGGAATACATTTAAAATTGAAATGTGGAGTGTTGTAGTGAAGTATTATGAAACTGTGGCACTGGTATTCTGACTAAAGTACAGTTGTAGTTCCTCCACATCTAAAGTTTTAGTGCACTTCAGTAGTGAAACATTACTGAAAACAATAAACAAGGATGTGTTTTTAAAGACTCAAACTTAGCTAAATCCAGATGTTTTATTACAGTAGGTAGTGGGTGTTGGGGTTATTGATATCAGAAGAAAATCGTGCTGGGCTGCATCTGCAAACCATTGGAGAATTTGGAGTAACCCCTCCTAAAGCCAATGACAATAGTTGTTCTAACTGTTGAACCAGTTATTTTTACCTCATTTCCACAGACGCTGTTCCACTGCCTAATCTAAAATCGGCTCCAAGTGTTTCCACCAAAAGGAGATGGGTACTGGGTTCAAACAGCTGGCCCTGCCACAGGCCCACAAAACTGCAGGAAAGCACTGATGTCACTGACTATGACTGGGGCTGCCACAAGAAATTTAACTGGCAGGAGCAGCCCACAGACTCTGAACACCATCTTATTTTTATTTTTACCACAGAAATTACCAAAATTACAGTACTGCGCAAAAGTTTTGAGGAACCACTCATTTCTTTTATATTTTGCTCCTGAGGAGCAAATTGTTTTGTAATTTTTTTAAAAAAGTGGTCATGAGCAATAATTCTGAAGGTCTTTCAAAGTGTTTCTTTGGAAATTGGCTGCTTTTACACTCATTTTCGGTCTAGTCCTTGTACCTGGCCATTTTCAGAGGAAACTATTTAACACTGATGTATGAATCATTCAGTCATCAATCCGTCACTGTTTCTAAGGTTTGTGGGGCCGAGTACAAGAACTTCAGTTTTATCTGAATTTAGAAGCAGGTCATTAGAGGTCATCCAGGCCTTTAATACCCATGGTATCTTCTAATCTCTGTAATAAGATATTATGGACAACAGTTTTAAACACTGCACTGAGGTCTAAATCAAACCATAGTTGTCCATAAATTATGTGTAACTATGAGAAATGACACAGGGAAAAAGTACTGAACACTTTAATACTTTGTACAAAAGCCTTTGTTGGTGATGAAAAACTAGTTACATGCGTTGCTCAGGTGTGATTTTGGCCCATTCTTCCACACAAACACTTCTGAAGGCTCCGTGGGCTCCTTCTATGAGCTCTGAACTTCTTCCATAGATTTCCATTTGGATTGAGGTCAGGTGATTGGCTGGGCCATTCTAGCAGATTTACTTTCTTTCTCTGAAACCAACTGACAGTGTCCTTGGCTGTGTGTTTGGGATCATTGTCTTACCATAGCGGTTCAGTGCATTAATTATTGTTTTCTTTGAAACAATTGTACCTACTGATTCCAGGTCTTTCTGCAGCTCTCCACAGGTGATCCTCGGCTCTTGGACAACTCTTCTGATGATTCTTTGCACTCCTCTGTCTGAAATTTTGCGGGGAGCACCTGTTCGTGGCCGGTTTACGGTGAAATGATGTTCTTTCCACTTCCGGATTATGGCCCCGACAGTGCTCACTGGAACCTTCAGTAGTTTAGAAATTCTTCTGTAACCAATGCCATCAGTATGTTTTGCAACAATAAGGTTGCGAAGGTCTTGGGAGAGCTCACTGCTTTTACCCATCGTGAGATGATCTGAGTCCACATGCTTGCAGTCTTCCTGATCTTGGCTCTCTGATTTTGGAGAAAGGAGCTGCTCCCTGTTTGGTTCTGATCCACTGCTTTCCTGTTCCTTATAAGCAGGAGTCACCATAAAGGTATCAATTTTCTGCTTCAGTATATGACCGGTGCTGGGTTCCTCCTGTTCCTCTTTAATCTGTGGAGGTTCTGGATCCTCCTGGTTCATACTTGAGTTCCTCTCCTGGTTGCAGACCTGCTGGCCTGTAAAAACCTCCTCCTTACAGTCATGTTGTTGTGGGAGGTCTGAAAGGACAAAAATGACAGGAAAACAGCGAAAATATATCATTTTAATCATTAGCAGGTCACTCACATATGCCAGTGAAATTATGTCAGAAAGAGTTCAGTGGTTATATGACCTCATAATCGTATTTTGAGTGTAAAAAAGTACCTGATCTCACTAAGTCATGTAACAGTGTTTTTTCTCAGCTATTTCTCTGCTGTCATGTATTTTATGTTAGGAACCTTAATGCATGAGTTCAAAACACTGGTGAGATCTCTCCCCTGTGCCCCCCCCCCCCCCCCCCCCCCCCCCCCAAAATCAACATTTGTGTGACTGTAATTTGGTGGAGAAACGAGCAGCAGAGACTTTATGAAGACGAAGCAGCAGCACTAACACAGCTGTGCAATCAGAGCGGACTCAGTGTTTCTGCAGTTCCCACAGACTGACCATCAGGTGATCACATCACTTCTGTTTCAGCAGTTAGAGTGTACCAGCAAAAATGTGATTCCCATCACTAAATGAAGCAGATCAGCTGTTAGTTCAGAATCATCTCATTTTCAGTTGTTTTTGTCTTCTCACCAACAGACCTCAGCTGGATCCTTTTAGTTTTAGCCAATTAAACTTTTAGTAACTTTCAACAGTAAAAATAAAGACAAAGCAAAAGAAAAAATGATTTAGGTTCAATATGTAAAGTACTGTATTCAGACTGGACAAAATGCTGCAGTAAAATCCAAACTCTAGAGTCTGAATTTTTCTGTTTCCCCTTTACTGATACAAAGTTTAAGTTTAACATTAATGCTGACAGTTTACAAAACAGATGCATTAATGCTGCACATTTCAGTTGGTGCTTAAATGCATTCTGTGGTAAATAAATTAATGTAACTTTAACTCTGATTAGTTTCCTCCATGAGTCACAGTCACTTTTTATTAAGACCATTACAGGTTTACATACCTACACTGCGTAAGTTTATTTCCGGTTTCCAGGTGTTATCCAGCAGTTTGAGCCTCTCTTCCCCGGTGCAGACGATGATGTCATCAGTCTCCTGCTTCACTACAAGCTGCTCTCCGTCCTGACTGCTGCAGACTTCTTCCTCTTTAATCTGAGGAAGTTCTGCATCCTGCTGGTCCAGACTGGAGTTCCTCTCCTGGTTACCAGACACAAGAAACATCTCATGATGGGTAAAACTAGTCAGCGCTACACCTTTGCAACCTTATAGCATTGGTTACAGAGGAACTGAAACCAACAGTGCTCACTGAAGGTTTCAGTGACTCACATGCTCTCTCCTGAGAGGGGGGACACGACATTTAGAGTCAGAATTTAAATTCAAGATTGAATTAACAATTTTAAGCTGTGAGAGCGTGAACTCTGAACACTGGAGAACTCCTGACATAATCAACCAGCCCACCATATTACAGCATGCTTTACTACCAAACATCAAAACACTGGCCAAGAGACAGTTCCACAAAAACACATTCAGATCATTGATTCACTAATCCAAGACAACACAGGCATCACTTTAGAGTCCATCACTTTTGAGCACGTACCCTTTTCTTTGGCTGCGCAGCAGGTGCCTGATTGGTGTTGTCAGTCATGTCAGTGGTGTCTCTTCTCTCTGCTGCTGTAGCCGGCTTTGGGCAAGAAATATCCTTCGTATGTTCACAAATGTTTTCGAACAGGTAATCCTGCTGTTCTGCATCCAGACCAGGAGGATTTACATCAGGAGGTCTTTGTGGCAGACAGATGTCCTCATGAGTGAGAAGCCTCTTTTCTGCCCGCCGACGACCTCCAGACTTCTTTACTCGTGGAGTCAAGCCAAATTCCTTGTAATGCTTGAGAAGTGCTGTGAGTTTGTTTTGGCTGATACTGAAATAAAAAAAATAGTTTTTACAATCTAAAATAAATAAATAAATAAAGATTTAAAGTTAAGAAAAAATGAAAACAAAAGCACATACCAGTGAAGAAATTTAAAAGCTTCCCGACAAACACGAGTTCCATTAACGTAGTGCTCCGTCCTCTGATGCTGACGTTCTGTCTTAGTTTTCTGTTTCGTCGACTGGGTCAACTTTGTGTTCTGGAAGTGGCAGCTTATTTTTCCGAGAAGAATAAGATCCTTTTCAAAGTCGGAAAGTGACGACATGTTGACGCGAAGACCCAGGATGAATTCTTCCTCAAACGAACGAATACACGACCCTCCATTGTAAAGTCTGCAGCCTTTGCACACGAAGTCACGGATCTTTTTTAAATTCACTCTCATTGTCTTCACTGCCACTTACAAAGCGTACTGCTTGGCTGTGCTCTAAAACTCTATCAACCTTATTTAAGTCTGTAAGAGGATGCAGCACCTCATCGTCATCCTCATCC
The DNA here is from genome assembly GCF_007364275.1 of Archocentrus centrarchus. NCBI lineage: Eukaryota > Metazoa > Chordata > Actinopteri > Cichliformes > Cichlidae > Archocentrus > Archocentrus centrarchus. The sequence continues at coordinate 32,095,532 of NC_044362.1, read as the reverse complement.
CCATCATCATCATCATCATGATGCAATTCTACTTCTATATCTATCCCTACACTGTGACTGGGCTGTGCAACGTCAGTATTTACTACATGTTCACCTTTTAGCCCACTCCACACAGGCTTTGTCGGGTCACTAAACAAACTTTCACAGTCACTGTCTTCATTTTCGGACTCTGATGAAGGTACCGCCCCCTCAGAAACGAAGTAACCGGTGACTAAATCAGTCCATTCACGCTGAGCAGCAGCTGAGCGCAGGCTGCACAAACCCAGACCAGCGAACGAGTTCAAAACGCTACGCTCTTTGGACACAGACATTATCTATATATATATCACACTGACGAATCTCTGTTTTTCCACCAAAGAATTACCAATCAGTTTATAAAAAAGAAGATCATAAATATCGCAGGAATTCACTTTTTTCCATCAAAATTCCATCATGCCCAAAACTCCGTTCAACTCCAGCCATTAATTATGCTGTCCCATAATGCACCGTGCGCCGACGCCGGAACCAATCAGTACGCTGTATTACGGGTCATTTCCGGGTTCACGAGATGATCTCGGCAACAAGGAGGAGAGTCTCTGGAGCTTGAAAAAGGCGACTGGACTTCTTTTTTGTTTCTTGAAGACGTTTCACCTCTCATCCGAAAGGCTTCTTCAGTTCTCAACCAAATGGTGGAGAGACCCAGGTATTTAAACCCCTGTGGGCGTAGTCCCCTGGAGGTGGTTATGACCCTCTATTGATCATGTGCTTGAACACATGTGCCCAGGTGTGAAGGGGGCGTGGGTCATATTTAATCAGTGGTTTCAGTTGAAACCAACTTAGGACTCCGCTCCATTGTTTCCTGTGGCCTATTGAGGTCACTGGAACAAAGGTGTGAATGGGGGTTGAGACGTCTGGGAAGGGAGCTCAGGACAGCACTGTAAGCGGGGGAAAGTTGGTGACGTAATCCACCTCCTCTGTTCAATGATGGTTGTTCACAGTGGACATAGATGGCTTCTTTCACTCCTCTTTCAAACCATCTGTTTTCCCTGTCCAAAATGTGGCCATTGGCATCCTCAAAAGAGTGCCCTTTTTCCTTCAGATGCAGATGTACTGCTGAATCTTGTCCTGTCGAAGTGGCTCTTCTATGTTGTGCCATTCGTTTGTGAAGAGGCTGTTTGGTTTCACCAATGTAGAGGTCCGAGCACTCTTCACTGCACTGAACAGCATACACTACATCGCTGATCTTGTGTTTGGCGGGTTTGTCCTTGGGATGAACCAGTTTTTGTCTTAGGGTGTGACTTGGTTTGAAGTATACTGAGATGTCATGCTTGGAGAAAATTCTTCTGAGTTTCTCTGACAAGCCTGACACATATGGGATGACAATGTTGTTCCTCTTGTCCTTCCTATTCTCTGTAGTTTGTGTTTGGCCTTCATTCCTGTGCATCTTAGCTGATTTGATGAAGGCCCAGTTGGGGTAACCGCATGTTTTGAGGGCTTTCTTAATGTGTGTGTGTTCCTTATGCTTCCCTTCTGCCTTAGAGGGAACACTTTCCGTACGGTGTTGTAGGGTCCTGATCACCCCAAGTTTGTGTTCCAGAGGGTGGTGGGAGTCAAAGAGGAGATACTGGTCTGTGTGTGTGGGCTTCCGGTAAACTTCAATGTTGAGGCTTCCATCTTCCTCGATAAGCACCGCACAGTCCAGGAATGGTAACTTGTTATCTCTGGTGTCCTCCCTGGTAAAACGTATGTATTTATCCACTGAGTTAATGTGACGAGTGAAGGCTTCTACTTCTTGGGTTTTGATTTTGACCCAGGTGTCATCTACATATCTGTACCAGTGGCTAGGTGCCATCCCTTTGAAAGAACCAAGAGCTTTACTTTCCACTTCCTCCATGTAAAGGTTGGCTACAATGGGAGACACTGGGGAGCCCATGGCACATCCATGCTTCTGTCTGTAGAATCCATCATTGTATTTAAAATATGTTGTGGTAAGGCAGAGATCTAAAAGTGCACAAATCTGATCTGGGGTGAGGCTGGTTCTGTTCAGTAAGGAATCGTCTTCCTGTAGTCGTCTTCTGACGGTCTCCACTGCCTCAGTTGTAGGTATGCAAGTGAAAAGTGAAACCACATCAAAGGACACCATGGTTTCATCTGGATCCAGTACAAGATTCTGGACCTTGTTAGTAAAATCTGTAGAGTTTTCAATGTGGTGGGGTGTGATGCCAACAAGCGGTGATAAGATGGTGGCGAGGTGTTTGGAAATGTTGTAGGTGACCGAATTTATACTGCTGATAATGGGTCGAAGTGGGACTCCTTCTTTGTGGATCTTTGGGAGTCCATAAATGCATGGAGTGGCTTCTCCAGGGTACAGGCGGTAGTAAGTGGGGCGGTCAATGGCTTTTTCCTTTTCAAGTTGTTGCAGGCAGCAAACAACTTTTTTCTTGTAGTTGCTTGTGGGATCACGTCTCAAGACCTCATAAGTATTGTTGTCACTGAGGAGTGTAGTAATTTTGTTGTGGTAATCCGATGAATTCAGCACAACCGTGCACCTCCCCTTGTCGGCTGGCAGTATGGTGATGTTTTGATCCTTGCTTAGGGCTGTGATGGCCTTCTTCTCCTGAATGGTGAGGTTGGATGGAGGAAGTCTTGCACTGGAGAGAGTGGCTGAAACTTTCATCCTGATCTGTTCTGCTACAGGATGAGAAAGTTTGTTATTTCTTATAGCGGTTTCTGTTGCTGTGATGAGGTCTACTATAGGAAGCTGTTGTGGGGCTATGGCAAAGTTGAGTCCTTTGGCTAGCACATTTTCTTCTGGTTTGGTGAGGACCCTGTCTGATAGGTTCTTCACCCACTTTCCTTGGTTTCCATTGCTTATCGTGTCGTCCTGTTTGTTAACAGATGAATGGTATGCCTTGGTTTGCAGAGTTTGAAATTTACGTAGGGTGTGAAGGGGACCCACGCCCCCTTCACACCTGGGCACATGTGTTCAAGCACATGATCAATAGAGGGTCATAACCACCTCCAGGGGACTACGCCCACAGGGGTTTAAATACCTGGGTCTCTCCACCATTTGGTTGAGAACTGAAGAAGCCTTTCGGATGAGAGGTGAAACGTCTTCAAGAAACAAAAAGAAGTCCAGTCGCCTTTTTCAAGCTCCAGAGACTACTATGACCTGGATAACTGAGAATCTACACAGACACAAGGAGGAGAGACTGTTTACATGTTGCGTACTTGATTTGAGTGCTCTCATTGGCTACCAGTGATGTCATTATTAAAATTGCTTTGCATATTTAGACAGGAGCGATTCCGCTGGGATGCCTCATTGACGGGGTTTTCCCAGAAAGCAAAATAATGGACAAAATCCGGTATTTTTTTTAAGATAATTGCAGCTAACGTTTGATAGTGGAGACGAGGTACCCTCACGTAAAGGTGAAATTTCTTTAGTGATTTCTTGGTTCTGAAACTTCGGGAGTTGATAGTAGAGATGTTTTTCTTTCAAAAAAAATATTTTTTAAATCGATCTTTTCAATTCATTCCTGTATATTTGACCTGTATCTAAGAATCAGCCCTTGCGACTAATGACTCATTTTGCCAGATCAGGTCACATTTATGATTCTATAATGATAAAAAGTTGAGTACTGACTTTAAGGATCAGTCTGTAACGTCCACCCCTGACAGTTCCTCATGCACAAGGTTTCTTTTTGCAGCATAGTTGGAGCATCAAGAGTTCATGCATCACTATTTCTATTTCTGTATTTTGTAATTGATAAATCGACACGGAAACAACACAGTGACTACATTAAAGAGAAAAAAAAACTGTCATTAGAAATTCTGTATAAAATAAGGGAAGTAATTTACTGCTCAGGTATACATCCTTACATTTCTTATTGTGTGGTGCTGTGGGGGATAGATTTAAAATTGAAAGTAAAAAAAATTCATAGACAGATGAACCCCAAACTGGTAGTTTGGACTTGATAGGCTTTGAAAAGGGGAGCCGAGAGTCAGTTTGTTCTGGTGCAGCTGGCATGCTAACTGATCCTGACAGGTGAGATTTTATCAAATCAGCAAAACATTCTGATTCTACAGAACAGCAGACAAGACAAAGTCTGCAACCTCAACCAGCCCCTGTGATCAGTACAATTTACTCTCCACTGTTCTATTTGAAGATGTTAAAATTAAAAGTCTATGTTTTATTTTGTGTTTGTAAATAAAAAAAAATGTAATGGGATTAATTTTATTGCAAAAGGTTATCGTCAGACTCCGAGTGATGACACAAAAAATGATGTTTATTTGAAACAGCTGAAAGTGACAGGAAGTTACATCATGGAATTATTAAAGTGTTGTACTTAAATCCAGTTTTGAGGTTACTGTACCGAGTATTTCCATTCATGCTACTTTCATCATTTCAGACAGAAACAGCCTTTTTTCCCCACTGTATTTATCTGACAGTTTTAGCTGTGAGTACAGATGATGTTTCTCATCCAAGCATCCCAAATTTCACAGTGAAATCAAAGATTAAAAAATGAGCACAGGTTTCAACAGAACAGTAATTTTTAGTTCCCATAAATCATCTTAAAATCATTCAGATTTGATCTTCTGAGCTTTTGGACAGGCCTGACCCAAAGTCTGGGAACCCCTGGACTGTAGCAGTACAGATATTAAAATTTCAGCACACTACAGTAGTGAAAGAATAAACAAGGAAGCGTTTTAAGACCCAAACTGCAGTTTAGCTTCTAAGGTCAAAGGTGAGATGTGGTGAGGTCTCAGCACTTGAGGTTACCCATCCTCTCAGGCCGGGCCGATTGGCAGGTGCTCGGTGGGGTGAAGACATTGGGATCGGTGATTCCCAGCTGCAGGCTGAAGAAGCGGGTGGAGGTGGTGACACTGCTGTTCCTCGTGTAGGTCTCCTGCACTGGGTAGCAGTCCTTCATGGTGTAAATACCCACCCAGGTCTCATCTGGTGGAGAGACAAGGAGATGTTACTGCAGCTGAAATATCTGTTATCACCTGATGAGGTGCCGGTTCTGCCTCAGCGCCTTATGAGAAGTACGTCACCTTCAGACAAGGGTGTTGGGGTTACTGATGTTGGAAGAAAATCGTGCTGGGCTGCATCTGCAAATCATTGGAGAATTTGGAGCAACCCCTCCTAAAGCCACTGAAAACACTCATTTCTTTTATATTTTGCTCTTGAGGAACAAATTGTTTTGTAATATTTTAAGTGGTCTTGAGCAATTTTTCTCCAGGTTTTCTGAAGGTCTTTAAAAGTGTTTCTTTGGACATTGGCTGCTTTTACACTCATTTTCAGTCTAGTCCTTGTGGCCATTTTCAGAGGAAGCTACTTAACACTGATGTATGAATCATTCAAGCATAAAAAGGCAGCTAGCTCAAGGAATGAAGCAGTGTTGTCTAACAAAGAACCAACATTAAATTGTTTCTTTAGGCAAAAACATCATTTGTTTCAATTTCTTTACTTAAAGCTACAAAAGTGTCAAAGATAACACAGTTTGACAGGCATGAAATAGAGCTATTAGCCACATCTCAGCAGGGTGTGCAGTGTCCTTGAAAAATTTGAGGAAAGTCAGTATATTAAAATTAAAAAAACAAAATTGATGGAATTATGAACACAGAAAAGCACCATCAGATTTTGATCTACCACACAATACCATCTGGAAAGCATCTGATTGGCAGCGAATTAATTTTTCAGCACGACAATGATCCCAAACACAGACAATGCAGTAAAAGCATACCTAGATATTAAAACACACAATAAAGCCCTATCAGTCATGGACTGGCCTCCCCGGAGCCCTTCAGCATTACTGAAGCAGTGAACAGTGAACTGAACAAAAAGCAGCCAAGATCCAAAGAAGAGCTTCCAGAAGCCTGGAGAACTATTCCTAAAGACGATTTTCAAGCTCATTAGAATTGTACAAACTCAGTTTTTGCCTTATATGCTGAATTTCCATTTGTTTGCACCTATTTACCATTTTCCTAGCAAAATTATTATTATAAAGAAATGGCCCAAGACTTTTGCACAATACTGTGTACTAGTAATGCCAAGTAATAACTGGTTCTCAAACCAGACAAAATGTGGGCCAGTTCTCCAAAGACGGGATGTAAAATGGAAAAGAGTGGAAAAGAAGTAATTTAGACACTGCATTCACTCTCATAATTCAATAAAACCTGCCAGACATGAAAGAAGGAACCAGAGTGAAAGGATTCATTCTTATTATAAAGCAGCTGCATGATGTGCTGAATTTAGATCTGAATGAGTGAGGAGCAGCAACACAAACTGTAACCAGCTCCTCTGTATCCACCTCCACTGAGAGAAAGCAACGTTATGACAACTCATCTGAGAATTATTCAAAGTAGCTGCTGATTAGTTTTCTTTTTCTCAGGCAAATCACTGCTTTACAGTAATTAACCAGTATTTCCTCTAGCTTTTGACCAGCCTCGATCGTCATATTTCACCGGGCACAAAGCCGTGGGCGCGGCATTAAAAACTCAGACTTACGCTTGCGTGCCGGCTTCCTGTCCGACCACTCCTGAACCTCAATGTTGTCCCCGGGGCCGCCGATGAAGTACTGGTCCTCGAAGGTGGAGTTGTCAGGGATGTCGAAGGGATCCCAGGCTTCAGTCAGAGCGATCTTTGAGCATTCCTTCGTCTTCTGGTCAATCTGGAACATCACCATGCTCTGATACAAGTAGATGTACTCAAAAAACCTGAAACAAAGAAGTTAAAGAGGAGTTTGGAGGGGATTGTGAAGCTTGTATCGACAGTAAAAGTCTCACCAACAGAACTGAAAAATGAAGTCAATGTCAAAAACTGTAGTTCCTCAAATGTCCACTTGAAGCTGGCTCCAAAGGTGAGTCAGTCCCTGAAGACTCCCCATGTTCAACTGGGGAGTCCATGGGCAGTTTTGGTCACTATGGATAGTTTCCCCCTCCATAAGAGCTCTACAGAGGTGATTTGTTGATACCAGTGGGGTGTGGCTGCTTTAACTGGCAGGTGTTCAGCCGCAGGCATCTTTGCACTGATTAAGCAGTGATCGGAACACTTTATGGATGCAGCTTCCTAACCAAAGTTCCTAGCTCCATGTGATAACTTAACACTGCACACACTCATCCAAACGTGGTCACTCCTGGCTGCAGAAAACCTACCTGCCAGTGGCCAAAACGTACAACATTCAAATTGCAGAATCCAAAACCAGCGGCTAACATCGCAGTTCTCACTTCAAGTTCTCACGCACTGAAAATATGGGACACTTATTTGGGTAGACAGTTTGAAGTATTATGCATATTGATTTTAATTTGAATGGGCACCAGGATGTAAAAACTGCATGTATAGAATAAAACAGCACTTGAAACCCTTGATGCCGTTTAAACAAAATAAGGTTTTAAAGACTTCTTTCTCCCTGGAAGCTGCACCTGAACCACCATCAGCACTGTACGAGAATTTTCCACCAGATTTCAATTCAGGGTTTTTAAAGTATTGTTTGTCTGTCTTATGAAGTCTCTCTTTAAGTTTAATTACAGCACATAGCACATGAACATTTCCCTTCACACTGGATCTGAGACGATGAGGATGGTGGTGTCCACGTACTTTTGTCAGGCTGCTGTTCTTTGCTGTGCGCAGACCAAACAATCCAAAGTCGATAAGCAGGTTGCGTCCTTGTTTACCAGCCAGAGAATATTTCACAACTGCAAACTTTAGTCCAGGCTGAGGCTTTGTGTAACGCTGCAGCTGCAACTAACACAACTCAGTGTGCGCTGAAAAAAGGCAGCTGACAGAGAGGGTCGGGGTGTGTGTGTGTGTGTGTGAGTGGAGCAAATTCAAACAGTATTTAAGACCCTTTTTATAACACAGTCAAGTTTTGGGTTACCATTTTGTGAATAAAGCCTTTTAAAACAGAGCAGACTGTGTGTCTGGAATCATACCAGGTCTTTATCACTACTGCTAATCTTTATTTTATTTATTAATTATACTATAATTATATATAATTTTCTTCTTATTGTTATGAAAGATTAAAAAAAAAACTTTTTTATACAGTGAAGCTTTATAGTAATCAGTTCAAGCAACTTTTGGGTTGCCAGATTTGTAAAAAACAGTACAGTATTGTATTTCTGATGAGGTTATGGAGAAAAACAATACTGCAGATGAATATGAGCCGGGTTGGAGATTATTTACAGCTGCAGCTTGTTTTGCATTAAGTCCTCACTCTAACTGCGTGCAGCAGTAAAACGCACGCTCTTCAACAACGTGTTTATTTACTGGTCTCACCTCTGACATGGGGTGTGCTTCTTATGCTGCTGCAGGACTCGGATCCTCTGGTTCAGGCCATCGTAGGAGACGGCGGCTCGGCTGTTCCTGCCGGTGCTGTGGTCGTACACAACCCACCTTCCCTCCCACTGCAGCGGGGCGACGCAGGGCCCGTCCGCCCGGGACGCATCCAGCCGCGGGAGGCCGAAGACAGAGGCCCCAGCAGCGGCCACAAACACGAGCAGAAGTTGGTGCATCGTGCTTGGAGATCCCGGAGGTCCGTTAAATGATAACAGCTGCGGTGCTGGCTGGAATAAGGAGGACGGGTTTTCCTGTTGTACTTTCAAAGTAAAAGCACGAGTTACACTGGAGATAATTAACATTTTTCTCCAGATATTACAAAATAAAATAAAAAAAAATAAATAAAAAAAAACATAAAGATGAATCCATGAAGCTTGTTTCCGCCACTGTTTTTTTTTTTGTACATAAGTCACTTATTTTTTCAAAATTTCGACTTGGCTCTGCCTGATTTTTTTGCCCACACTATAAAACTTAACAGTATATCTTAATAAAAGAAGCAAGTTCATTTAACTTAATCTGCTGAAAAGTTGTAGCCACTCATTCCCATTGTGGGGATATTCGCCATCCCTGCGTAGCAGCACTTGCGTTTTACTTAGGTTACACAGTGAACAACTTTACTTGGCTAACTTAGCATAAGAGAAACACTCGACAACATCTTCTCCGTTGGCTGGCATTCTTCATGCTGCGTACTCAGCCGTTTATTCAAAAAACATATACAAGGTAGTGGTGCGCGTGGGCACCTGCATGGACACTGACGTCATCACATCATGCATGTCTAATTGGATGCTGATAAACATGGCTTTGCCCTATTAACAAAATATGCTTAACACCCATAAATTAAATAGAATTAAAAATGAATTGTTGAAGTCCTAACTCAGCTGTTTTGAGTACAATTAAATATGTTGAGCATTTTAAGTTGTGGTAATATAGTTCCAGTTGGTTCCACTGACTCATTTTCTTAAACACCATTTCATTTTTCATCTTTCAGTCATTGTTTCTATTTTAGTTTTTAAATAATCACATATCAAATATGTATACAGATAATTGTTAACGATCCCCCAAAGTGTAAAGATTTGATGTTTGTCAAAAGACAGAATAATTAATTAAATCAGTAACTGTTAAATAAGTTGATTCACAGAAAATTCACTATTTTAACAAATAATGTTTGTATAAGAACATTTGTAGATTTAAAATAAAGAGGCACTCATGAGCGCTTGGGTGGCTCAATGGAAGAGCAGGTGAACACGCATGCCACGTGGTGGTGCCGATGGCACAGGTTTGCATCCCGTCCTGCGTGACTTCGCTGTCTTCTATTCTAATCTGATGCAGATCCAGGACCAGGATGATAGCAGATGATCCCTGCCACTCTAACAACAGACTGATCTCCATGCTGCCATCAGGGAGACCCTTCTGAAAGGATGAATGAGGAGGAGCTTTTACCCTCAAACCATCAGACTAATGAGACTGCAACCTAAGCCCATCCCCACTACTCATTATCCACTCCTAGACTGCTAATTGGCTATTATTTAAAAATAAATAATTTCATTGCGTGTTATACTTGTATAACAGTATACTTGTGTTTGTGAAAAATAAACTGGAAGCTTGGATGGATGTTGGAAGACATTCTGCAAAAACGAATATAACTTTTTAAAAATACAAAATAAATAAAAAATACAAACTAATAAAACTTTTTATAATAGTATAAAGGGCGTTAATTCATTTATTTATATAGACTGTTTGTTTCCTGGGCTCCTCTTAATGCGGCTATTTCATTTTGCGTCACGGTGTGTGCGGCGCGGCCTGATGACATCATGCTAGCCAACATGGCGAAGAAACAACGTGGGAAAACGAGTTCGTCGTCAAAGACGGAGGACAGCGAAAAACGCACGGAGAGTTTCAGCTTGACTCTGGAGTCTAGCGACGATGAGGCGCCAGAGGAGGTGACCTTTGAAGACTCCAAAGCTGAAGCTCTGCGGACCATGAAACAGGCGCTGGACACGGCCAGAAGGTAGCTAGCAGCTAGCTAACCAGTGCAGAGACTGTTAGCTCAAACGCAATTCAAAATCTGTCGTATTTACGTGTCTCTCAGCCAGTGAACAGATTAAATTCATAGTAAGAGATTAAATTCATAGTAAGAGATTAGTTTGATTTGTACGTGGGCACGTTTCAAATCCGCAGCGCGAAGTTGAGCAAAAATTATGTCCACAACGTTTATATTTTTGGGTGCTATTTGAGTACGCTCACTGTGTCATGATGGACCGCGCACTCAAAGGCCTCTTTATTAGGCACACCTGTGCCATCAGTAACTGTTCTGCCATAAATTACAGCCGCGGTGACGTCAGGTATATTTTACCTCTGGGGTAACGTTTGAAGGTGGTGTTGTCCAGCACCACGAACGTATCAGTACGTTATTCCGAGGCGTTTGTCGGGTTTTGTAGTTTTTTCACACACGAGGGAGCAGAATTTAGTACAACACCATCACAGTATGTGATGACGTGATCAGTAACGACATGTCTCCTGCCTCATTGGTGTTCTTGCTTCTTAAAGAGAAGCTGTACCGTGGTATGTTTGTGCCGTGGTTATCCGTGAAACTGATGAAATGCTTTTGTGTTTGCAGAGAAAAGGAGCTGCTAAAAGAGAAGAGGAGGAAGAGACAGGAGCTCTTCCAGGAACAGAAGGTGTGCGCATGCACGTCACGTTTAAACAGTTTCAAATACTTCGAACCATGAAGATGAACATGTTTTGTACCAGTTTAAACTTTTTACTCAAAATGCAACACAACAAAAATAAAAGGTTCCTCTATCTGCCTGTCAGTGTGACCCTAATGCTGCACAAAAACAAACAAAAAATAGTTAAACAAATGGCAAAACAAAGGCATCAGATTGTTGGCATGCTGGTGTTGGCTCAGGTAGGAGTTGCTGGTGTGGTTCCAGACCCAGAGTGTTTTTGTTTCACCTTTTTTTTCTGTCAGTGTGTGAACCTGTAGTTTCAGACTGTCCACTGAATTAATGCAGTTTTTTCCACAGAAAAGAAAACTCTTATCGGCTGATGTGTTGGAGGAAATCGACTCGGCCCCTTCAAAGTAAGATTACTCATCTAAATCTTGGATTTTTCACCATTTTCTCCACCACTTCAATCAACACTCAAACCTGTTTTTTTTCCTCCAGGAAGCAGAAACAGTCTGTAGATGAAGGTAAAGAAGCTTTCTTAATAAATCCTTAAACATTTAGCTGATGCTGTTGAAAGGCTGGACCCTGCTGTGTGGAGCAGCAGAATGAGTTTCAGATCTGTGACTTAACCTGTCCTCACCCAGGTCAAGAGGAGGGAGAGGAAGACGGGAAGAAGAAGAAAAAGAAGAGGAGCGGGAAATTGGCAGATGCCCGAAAGTATGTCAATGTCGTTTTTCAATTATTTAAATTTAATTGAGTTTTTCATACACAGAGCAGACCCTCCAGGTTCTTTGTTACTGTTTAGTTAGCCTGTCAAACAGCTTGTGCATTAGACATTACCAGGAACAAATAGAAACAAAAATGTATGTAGTTTAAGACAAATTCTCAGAAACTATTAATTTTTTATGTAATTGAATGACTGCTTGCTCTTATTTTGAAAAAAGTCAGTCACTGTTGACCTGTTAGCCCCGGCCCATCCACATGAGTTTCTCTTCCCAATTCTGGAGATCCGGAGTTATTCTAACCAGAACAGGTTAATGTGCACAGAGCTCATCAAGATGAGAAAGCAGAATGAGGAAAACCATCTCCAGTTTTGGTGCACGATGGTGGAGCTGGAGTTCATTGGCAGGAGACGAGACTTGCTGAAGAAGCAGCTGATTATTTTTCTTTAATGTCATAAAGTTCTCTGCAAATAAAATTTTGGTAGATGAGAAACTTAAATTCATTGATGAAATTCTGTGTGCAACAAAATGAGCTCCTCTACTATATAATCTAAACCTGTTACTAAGCACTTCACTGCCTGCTGGACCCACTGATCAGAGTCAGCCTCTTGATTCTATGAAAGGACATGCTGGTGTTACTGAGGAATTACCAAACCGATCCTGACCATTACTCACTAAAATGAAGCTGATCAAACACCTTTCCTTTTTTTCCCTTCCTTAAATTCATGTTCAGTCTGAAGGGGAAGTACACGGTGACGACGACGAAGGAGCGAACATTGACGTCACTCCAGCAGCAGACGGCCTTGGAGTTCATCCAGTCCAGACTGTATGGACCGGGAACCTGCAGGACCACAAGTAAGCAGGCGCCATCGACACGGGTTCAAATACAATGCAGCGACATGAGAACGATGCTTTCCAGCCATTTGTGATGTCTGTGGAATGATTACGTTTGACAGCCTATTTTTAAACACAGGTTATGTCAGAGGACAAAAAGCTTCCAGCCTGGCCACCTCATATTTCCCTGAAAAAAATCCAGGGGGCGTGACATACTTCTTCATAGGAAAACTAACAGATTTTTAGCTTTCTACTGTTTCAAGCCTTTTCTGAGCAGCGTTTTCTGTGGAGCCATTTTCAAATGGCTATATCTCAAGAACTACTTCAGCTCTCTCATTCAAATATTTTTAGGTCAAATATCAGGAATATGGGATTTCAAAAGTGCAGCTGAAGTTCCAACATCAAATTCCGAGAGCTTTGATTTGCTTCAGTATTTGATAGCACAGCCTGCGATGCCATTTTTGATCTGTAGAAAGAACAAATTCAGAGATACAGGGTTGATATTTATAACACAGATTCCCCACATATGAGGTGTACTATATACCATAAAACTACTCTGATCAATCATCATGGAAGAAAGTATTTTCATGCAAGTTCATTGATATATTTAAAAACAAAGACACAATCTGACATTTGACCTTCCTAGAGAGATTTGGTGTCTGGTAGTAACACAATTAAGGTTTTGAAAATTTGATATTTTTTCATATGTTGACAGATTTTTGATAGAGAGCTGAAGTTTAACAGTGTGTCTCATGCACGGGGCTAAATGATGTGTCAACCATTGCCCCAGCGGTCTTCAGCTACAGAAATAATGGAACATGAAAATTGATGGAATGACCCAGAAGCTAAATCATGAAACATCATGTCCTGCTGCTGCAGTACAGATATTAAAGCTATAATAACCTACAGATGTAGGTAATGATTGAATGGTTTGTCACTCTAAAGTGGTTAAGTTTTGGGACATTTTGCCTTCTTCTGTTTTTATTAAAAAAAAAAAAAAAAAAAAAAAAAAGCACCATTTCCCGACTTGAGGAAATTTAATTATTGTCTCATATGTCAGATTGATGCCATATTTGATTATATTTAACACCTGCAAGCTACACTCTGTGGCAGTAGTCTGTAAAGACAATGATCTGTCTCAATTTGAGCTTTGCTACAGAGACGTCCCATCTCGTCTCGCTAAGAGGTGCTCGCTGTCCCGGGCTTCCTGCTGCAGAGACGGTGGCGACATTCGCAGCTTTCAGTCTTCAGACTTTCAGCCCCATCGTTCAGCTCAGTGTATTTATTACTCTTTGTGTTCGTCTGCTTTCAGATAATGAGATGCTGTCCCTCCAGAACAAGAAGGGGTGCAATAAAAGCGCTGCAGTGCAGTTTGTCAAGAAAGACTGGGGTACGTACAGCAGAATAAGATTTACGACTCCTGTTGCTGCAATGTGTTTTCCAAAGATAAGCTACAAAAACACAGTTGCAGAGAAATCTTTGAAAGAAATATTAAATATTGAGTCGGTTTTGTTTTGCTTTTTTTCACACTTGCATTGAAGATTTATTCAGTTATCCCAGAAATGTTAGTTAAAAAAAAAAAGAGATGGCACTCAAAGCCTGAATAAAAATCCCTGAAATGTGAGCTAGTCGTGTTTTTGCTGCATACATACAGGTGAGGTTCACGGCAGCTTCAGCCATGTGGTGGCGAACAGGTTTACTCATTAAAGCAGTAAAGATGTAGCTTTCTAAAAAATGATTTGCTTTCTGTATTCATAGTATGAACTGCCATGAAATTCTTTGTGGATAGAAGTATAATTTGTGAACAAAAAGAGCTTTTTCAACCTGGTAAGTTTGAGGTTTATCTTTTTTTTTTTTTTTTTTTTCTTTTTTTTTTTTATTAAATCACATTTGATCTTTGGTACCGTTTATGTTCTGGTGACCAATGAAATGGGCATCAAGATGCCTGAAGTAGCAGTACCTCCTTCAGTTAGGACTTTGGTCTCCCCGGCTAAAGCCAAAAACTGGCTGTACCCGTAAAACATTAAAAAATGAATCTAAAGCCCCAAGAAGGTTTTAGGTTACAGGCACACACGATGTTCATGCAGTTTCTTCGAAACGGTTTGTTAGGACGGGTCAAAACACGGTTGATTCTCTGCAGGCTTCACACACCTGGATTTTGGCAGTTTATCTTCTGGCAAATCCACCAAGATAATTAAAGCAAACCGGCTGTGCCTGATCACCATTTCAAACATCAGCTCAGCAAAGGGTCTGAATACTTACATTAGTGTAGACACCAAGGTGTTTAAAGGGTTAAATCCAGCTTAGTTTTCTCAAGGTTCTTCTAGGAATGACTAAAGAAAGCAGTGTCCATATCTTAAACCATCAACCTGTATTTAACATTATGTTCTGAACAGCTAGGTGTGGCGATTAGAGGGCGTAGGTTTGATTTGGAAAGCTGTGGGTTGTAAATCACTTTTTTAAAGCTCTCATTGGTCTGATCTTCCAGCCTCCAAGGAGAAAGTCAAAGCAGAGAAGCTGAAGAAGCGGTGGATCCACAAACAGCAGATTCCCTCCTCCTGATTGGGTGTAAGTCAGCGGTCCCTCTGGACAGCAGCCAGCGAGCAGACTTTTCCTCACAGCCGTTTGAAAGGACTCGAATCAGGGCTGTCAAACACCCGGGGGGGGGCACTGTTGAAGCTTCAGGATGGGAGAGCATACAGACTCTGAACTCATCACAAGGACTCAAGACTGCCAACAGGCTGTTCATCACTGCTTAACCTATAAATGGGGTTTTATTACATGAACTCAAAAGTTTGTAAGTTGCACCTGTTTTGTGAAGCTTTGTGTTTGAGGTGTTTTCAGACCTGAACCAGCCACATGGTCTTTTTGTTTTTCTGTAAAATATTCTGTTAAATGCTCATTGTAATCATTTCTCATATTTTTTAAATTACAAAATAAAAACCTGAACACCTCAGGGATGGTTTTATGACCAACAGGTGTTCTTTCATCTCAAAGATGGTGGCAGACAATGACACGGTTATTGGGGGGTTAATTAGATTTGTACAGCTGTTTCTGATGAGTGCTGCTTTTAAATATTTATTTATGGCAATTAAACCTGAACATTATAAAAGAGGAAAAATAAAGAATCCTAAATTGAAATCTGGGAGAGAAGTCAACTGCAAAGATGGTGGCTGAAGCACAGATATCTGGGATGGGGGGGAATAAAGCCTTTGAAAAGCCTGTTCTAGAACAAAGTGCAAACAATGTAACCAGTTTTTAAATGATCAACATTGCAAGATCTCAGTCTCATATTATTCGAACAGTACTTCTCAAACTGCTGGCTTACTTGTGGTTCCTGGAGCTTTTAAACATAAAAGCCTTCAGCTTTCTGCTTTTAAGATTAGGCTTCAAACTTTCAGGTTCAGGTGACCCTGAACCCTCACCTGTTTTCACCCCCGTGAGTTTATATGTCATTAAAATTTATCTTTGATAGTTTATCCTTATAAATGCTTCTGTGTTCCTTTCTTCTCTTCTACAAAGAGGTTGGTAGGGGCGGTGCCCCTCGGGAGTTCTTTCCCGCTGTCACCCAGCTGCTTGTATGGAATTGTCTGGTTATTGGACTTCATTGAATTTCATTTTGGGTCAGTTATTTGAAAGACAGGAGAGCAGTTGATGTAAAAGTGCCAGAAATGATCCTATCGCCAACAGCTCGCGGGTTTTAAAGCAGCTGCAGATGTGGGTCAGTGTTCAGAAAAAAGAAAAGGATTATCTTTCAGCGACACGTCATCTGGAATTAAACCGAACTAAAATTTAAACTTCTGCTCCAGGTGTCACGCAGCAGCCACACAAGTGCTATCGTCATTTGTCATTTTTAATATAAATCTTTTCACCCTCACACAAATTGCACATTTTTTTTTCTCCAAATGGACACACAGTCAGCAGTGGACAACTTACTGGTTGACATCTTCCTTATACACCGTGAACTGGCTAAAAGAAGGAGAAACAAAAAGAATAAAATAAGAGACATCTAACTTGATCTTACCACCACTTTACTATGGCATGCATAGGTTTCAGACCTTACTCAGAAAGAGACAACAGACACTTTGTCTAAGAAGTTTTCTAAACGATGCCGTGACTGCTTGCGTTCCGCAAAAAAGGGAAAAAGAAAAAAAAAAAACAAAAAAAAAACAAAACCAAAAAGGTACAGAAAAGCTCGGTTCCACCGTGAGGAGAAATGCCAGCTCTGGATTCCTGGGTGGGTGTGAGGGCCGGGGGGGGGGGGAAGCCTCGGCCTTCCTGTTTCTCTGCAAGTGGCGAGCATGAACACACAGGCCTAAAACACACAGCTGCAGTAAGTTTTGGTTCAACATGGAAGCCACAGTGCAGGTGATAATTCCGGATGATTTTTTAAAAACTGGTTTTTACATCTTTACGGACTAAGAGGCCAGAAAACAATCTAGAAATAAAACCTCTGAGGGATGATGGGTAAAAATCAATATCTGAATGCAGCTTCAGGAGCTTCAGAAATAAAAAAAGCTAGATAGCAAAATGCTACCAGGGAGCAATGCAGAGTCAACACTGGCTAAAAATGACTAAGTCAGCTTTGGAGCCAATTTGGTGGTAATTATCAGGAAACCTAAAAACTGACCTCTGCTATCCAAGTTAAAACTTTTGCTAAGAAATCAGCAAACATTTACTGTTTCTCTGGTTTAAGCTGAGCTAACAGAGGAGCGAGTGTTTGGTACCCAGTGATGAAGGTACACGTTAATACAGGAAGACGACTGGATTTGGTCATGAATTAAGTCATCTTCAGGTAAAGATACAGATTTATACATATATAAAATATGATCAAAAAGTTCTGCGGCTCTGCCCATAAAAAAAAAAATCAAAAAAAAAAAATCCTGATTTAAATTTGGCTGATCGTCTATCCAAGGCCGTCTCTTTGTGCACCTCTGGATTACTTCCAGGGCTGCTGGAAGTCCTGTTCTGACATTTGTGATACACATGGGTGCCAAATCTGGCTACTCTACCACCAGCTAGGGGTGAATGAAGATGGTGTTTGTGTGGCCAAAACCCCTTTTTGGCCTTTTCAATATGCCACAGTCTCAGTTGTTTGGACAAACGCTCTGCCTTGGGCATTACAGCAGAACTCTACATTCACTGCCTGAGTCTGAATTTGTAAGTTTGACACAGACGTTTAGGATCCAGGATGCAGAGCACACAGCACGGCAGGAACACTGAATGCAGTCCAGAGGTGCACAGGAAGACGACCCTGAAGGGGAGGTCAGCCACATTTAAGGAGGGTTTACATTTTTTTTAATGACCAGAGTCTTTACTTCATGATTGCACTCTGTAGACAGGGAAACAGACTGTAACTGACTTTTTGTTTTTTTAAGTAAAGACACCGATTTAAAAAAAAAAAAAAAAGAAAAAAAAAAAATTGCATCTGTGATTTCCTTCAGGACACAGGAAATTTCAGTTTGACCTTAAATCACTTCAGAGGTCGACGTCACGCCAGCTCAGTTTTTCTGGTCTGATTTAAAGTACGAAAAAATGAGTCAACATATAATTGACGCACAGGGATCAATCAGCTGCTTCTTAACTGAGGAGGATGAACAAAGGGATATTTTGGCTCCTGAGTTTGTTGTGGGTTAAAGGTTAGCACAGACATAGATACAAAAATAAAGATTAACAATGTCTGGATCAAACCTTTTGTGTGGCTGAGGGTTTACGGGGTGTAACAAATAAAATGCAGTCAGAGGTCAAAGCAGGGTTCCTACACAGTGTCGTCATTATGGAAAATCCAGCAGAAGTGTCTGAAGACGCTCCGAGCTAGGCTGTAGTGAGTGAAAGTTACTTCAACGAGAACCACAAGTAAAATATGCAGCCAAGTTCTTACAAAACCTGTTTTTTTTTTCCCAGAATTTTCCAGACCTGCAATTGATCGTGCCTGTCAACTTTCCACCTGCGTAGGAACCCTGGAATCAACCGAACAGGGAAATTTTACAGATTGGGAACAACCAGCACACTTCAGGGGTCACTGGTATCAGTACAAAGCAATAAAGGACTGTTTTTTTTTTTCAGTGATTTCTATAACTAAATATGTCGCTCTATTGATATAATTTTATTTTGTTAAATTCATATATAAACGTTAACATGTACACACGCTCGTCACTGGTAATCGGTGGAATCGGGACCTTTATTATTATAAGTTGGAGGAACTTGCTCTTGCTGGCGCTCAACAAATATACTGTGAATGCAAGTAACAATAATTAATATAATGATAATTAGAATAATAATAAGAATAATCATCGTCGTCTGCACCATGCCTTGTAAACCTGGAAAAAAAAAACTTAACAAAACAAGAGCCAGGTAAGCCCACCTCCCTCTGTCTCCCCCACCTCACCGAAGAAAAACAAAAACTAAACAAAAAGATTAAAAATAGGGAACGCTGAGTCGAGACTGTAGATTCTCTCTGGCTTCTCTGAAGTCCCGAGTCCACGTACGTCACACATATCTCCGCCGATGTCCTGAAGTCAGTGGAGGGTGGAAGGAGGGAGGTGGTGCAAGGAGGGTGAAGAGTTAGGGGTGGGGGTAGGCCGTAACGGAGGTTCGCTTTGGCCGGAGTTTGAGCACTCAGCAAGCGTTGGTGGAGATGGACCTTTCCATCCTGTTTTCAGCATCAGCCTGCCTCCGTGTGTGTGTGTGTGTGTGTGTGTGTGTGTCTGCCTGGTAAGCCAGGTTTACAGGGACTGCGTTATTCGGCGGGCAGCCGTGGCGCTCACTCGTCTGTTTTCTTTTTGTTATTGTTGTTCCCCCCCCCCCGTTTATGTTTGACCAGTTATTTTTTAACAGTCTGTCCACCCCCGGTTCGATTCCTCTGGAATGTGGGGACTGCGGTGAGTCCACACGAGTTCGGCTCCCGGAGTATTTTAAAGTTGGCTACTGTCAGTTAAAAGGATTCAGACTCACGGGGAGCCAACCGAAGGTGGAGGTGTAATTTCATATTCATGATGGAAAATGAGGTGGTGTCACTCTAAAGATCTGCCCAGAAACGTCTCCCGACCCTCAGAGGCGTTCAATAAAAGCAGAACCAGAAGCAAGTGAGATGGTTGACTTTCTACAGCGGCGTGCAGAGGAACGCCTCCACACTAATATGACTACACTGACTGAGGAATTGAAGGGAGGCATTTCTGGACAGACCCTCAGATTGTGTGTGTGTGTGTGTATTCATGTGTTTGCATTTTTGTGTGTGGCTGTATGTGTGTGTACACGGGGCTAGTGCAGGTAATCGTCCACAGAGGCGAAGGCGCAGGAGCCGCTGCCAGTTCGTGCCATCATGGCGAGGCACTGGGCGGCCTGACCCACGGCCTGAGCCAGAGGAGGCTGCTTGGGCAGGTTGTGAGTCTCTGGAAAGAAAAAGGAAGGAGGAAGAAAAATGTCACAACTGCAGGTGATATCAGAGGAGTAATAAGATGTTGGTGCATTAAGATTAATTAATTTTTTAGATTAATTCATTAAAGATCTGCAGAAACCCTATTACACATTGGTCTTACATAACAAAATAATGCCTGAAAAGAAATTCTGAGCTTAAAACTTTGGGGGTTTTGTTACCTGGTAGCCAGCACCAACACATAGTGGACACCTTGAAATATGGCCAAGAAATCTCTGTTCTTGTGGGAAAATTCAGGTTTCTCCAACTCCGTTAATAAAATGAGAATACCAGCCTAATGTTGGCTTCAGATCCTGATGGATAACAGGTGTACTGACACCTTCATCTTTAAAAGTTAGTTCACCCAGATTTAAACACATCCTGGATAATAAGCAGCCCCTCAGATGTGCTTTTAGGATAGCCGTTTCTGCAGCAACCCGCATGCAAAATAAGTTTAAAAAAAAAAAAACAAACAAAAAAACAATCACAATCTGACATTTTTCTCCTCTTTTAAAGAGACGGATTTTCCAGAGTCACCATCAGATCTCTCTTCTCTTTACCCAAAAAATGAATGTACAAGGTATCTAAAGGTCATTTTAGCTGCTCTGTAAAGACCATAAATCAGGAGCTACGTGCATAAAGAACCAGTCTATTTACCATAAACATGCAGTTTTAAGGTCAAAGGATTAAACCAGTTTCATAAAGTAATTTCTCCCCCATGTCCTTGTACATTTATGATAACTGAAAACTACAAACTGAATCATGTGCTACTGATGGCTGCCGTACCTAATATTGCACTGTTGAGAGTGGAGCAGACCGGCTCTCTCTGAATGGCGTCCAGCTGGTAGCCGACTGGGCTGTTCCAGGGGTCCGAGTAGGCCAGCAGGCTGAATGCGTCCTGCAGCAGAGGGAGAGAAGAAACTGATCACACCACAGCATGCTGCCTTATTTCACCTCCACACGTTCACCTGATTTGTCATAGCACACCGTAACTGAACTTTCTTGGTGTAGCATTTCACCTCAAACTCATTTTTTCCAAAGTTTGACTTGTTCCTGTAACCCTTTAATGCCGGGCGATCGCTGCTGAAGCGCCCATTACTTGCCCTCAATAGCGGCGAACAGCTGATTGAGACGTGGCGTATCAGCGTGGAGTCGGCTGATCAAAGGAACGTTGATCAGCTGGCTTTTACCGTAACTCCGCAACTGTTTGTCCTATCGAAAAAATGCAAACGGTTCCTGAAAGCCCAGAAATCAGACGTCACAGCCATATAGGGGTATTACGGTATTTGTTGCTGGAAGTCTGCAAACAGCAGCACTTTTGAAGTATGTTGTGCCACGGCCGATGCATTTGGAGTAAAAGGGTTAAGAAGAAAATGACTCACACTGTGACTGACTGCAGAGGTCATAAAATCTGTGTTTGAGCATCTCTCTTAACACCTTTAAAAAATTAATATATTTGAGCTCATTAGTACAGAGACCACCCGGGAAAGACTGAAAACATGCCCCATATCTATGAAATTCAGTGACCTTAAACCTCTGCCCTGTCTATGATACTTGTTTTTCAATCCTCCTTCCTCTGTAGCTGTTCTCGGGGATTTCTCAGCAAACAGCTGCTATGAAAACAGGGACAAAGAAGCCCAATTCTTTCTACAACAAAAATCCACCGACGACCTTTCTGTTTCCAGTTTACACACTGTGTATACAAACAGTCACCTACTCCTTTCACTGAATGCTCAGATGCTAGCATGAACGTGTAGCATGAATGTAGCTATACCCCAAAGTAGACCTCCTTTATCATCCATTGTGCTCTAAATGGGACCATAATTTACATGTAATCAGCATTTCTACATTGCCTTCACTTTTCAAACCTGAAAGCTCAATCAGCTTTTGGCATTTTAATGGCAGCCAATCCCAACAGTTCAAATTTGAAGATTTTAATAAGCCTGCATTTATGAAGGCAGCTGTGTGTGTTTATATTTTTTTAACATAATTCAGTCAGCTTTATTTGTAGACTTTGTGGAAAGAAAAAGGTTTAAATTTATTTAAGTCAACAGTAAATGCCTGAAATGCATTTAAATCAAACAAGGTTTTAAAAAAAAAAAATCCACAAAAAAACAAACAATACAAACTGAAGTAGTCAGCTAAGAGATTCCTGTTACCTTGAGCATCTTCTTGTTGGTGGAGTTCTTGCCACACTCGCGGCGGAGGTGTTCGCTCATGCTCTGTAGCTCCCTGCCGAAATGGATCATTCTCTCAATGGCTGCTTGGCTCCCGCCGCACAGCTGCCTCTTGGATTGAGCTGACTCCACCTCTGGAGTTTGGCATGCAAAGGAGTGTGTTTTTAATGCTGAGTGACTGTGTTTGACTTGTACCTGGAGCACTTGCCCAACAACTTATGACAGCAAGAAGAGAATAAATCTTAAACTGAAAGAATAAAACCATCATTTTCTGGAGGTGCTCACTAATCATTCATCCGTGACATCTTAAAGCCAATCATGCTAGAAAAGAGCATAATTCCTGCCAAAGACGCTGCCAGAAACATAATGCAACATCCAAAAATCGAATGATTGCTCAAACCAACTTATTAATGTCTCCACACGCTCTACCCACCCATGTCTGCGTCACAGTCGTCAGGTTCTGTGGCGTGTTTGGAGGTGCCGTTGAGGAAACCATTAGAAGACGATTCTGTCACTCCGTTGGTGAAGTGGTCGACCTCCATATCCACATCGTTACTGCGAGAAGACACAAGAAGCTGTCAGCAGCTTTTAGAGGTGGCTACCATCCTGATTTAACCGACTAAACTTCATTCATACAGCAGCGTTTCACGACAGCAGCTGTCTCGAGGTGCTTTAAACCAGTGCCAGCAGTTTCCATTTAAAATTGATTATTTATCAATTGTTTTATTGAGTCCTGACCTCAGAAGCTTTCAGCATTACTGCAGCTGTTTAGGGATGGACTTTGTCTTTTGTTTAATGACTGTTGAAATGAAAATAAATACTTTTTTGTGAGTGTTTTATATACTTATATATTTTTTTCCCCCTTATCTTTACTGGTTGTTGATAGGACATGATACACTTCTACTGCCAGAAGGCTGTAGTACTGCACTCACGTCTACAATATTGCAGGTGTTCTTTCAGTCTCTGAGAGAACTGATGGCCTTTAAAAACTGACCAAGAATTCAACAAAGTGTGAATGACCAAAGTAATTTCAGAGTTGGTAACGCGTCATTAAAAAAAACTACCAAACTTTAATATTTACTTTAACGTTTAATAACCCAGTTTGTAAAGCATCTATAAACATTATCTGGGTGATTATTGCAAAGTTACTAATGTTTAACAACATAAATAGTTAAAATCAAATAAACAATTAAATTCTGTGTAGTGCACCCATAGACTTTATGAAGGCTCTTTACAACTTGATGTTTTAAAGAGTTCATGAGTGGGCAGGTGGGGCGGTGAATGTGAACACTGCAGTTCGTTTCATATTACCAGCCGTCTGGTTAGCGTTAGGAAAAGGTTGTGGTTCAGGTGCCGCGGCACGCGGCTCACATGTACCTCTGAGAGGCCAACGGCTTTGACTTAATGTCAGTATCTGAACCCCTGGGAACAAGGACAGGCTCACTAATGACATCTGGCATTAACACATACATTATAATATTGCATAATAATGTAATGTGTCCCACTGTCATGAGAACATACTTAATTCTTACTACACTAAAATGCTGTGTGAGTGCTTGTGTCTCCATACCTGGTTATGGGCTGCTGGCTGCGACTCCCGTTGAGGCTAATGTCAGATGCTGGGAGGATGGAGCCAGAAGTTGGGGGGCAGGGCTTATGACTGTGAGGGGAGGAGCTGTGGCTCTTATTAGACGTCACACCATTACAGCAGTTGCTGTCGAACCCTGCAAAAAAAGAGTTAAAGACATCATTAAAATGTTCATGAAGTGACAGACAAAACACGATAGAACAAGATGCACCCATTCTGATGCAGTAGGTCACAACCGGCGCTCACCCCCTATACTGTCTTTAGGCTTTTACGTACACAACATATGATCCTAATTCACTCTTAGAAAAATACATTACAGATTCAAAAATACAATAAATGCACATTTCCTAGGGGAAAAATATGAACTACAGTAAAACACAGAAAACACAATAAAGAAAATGTGATGAACAATAGTAAAAAATATATATATAATTAATTAAAAAGCCTACTACACCGATCTGCTTTTGACCAGCTCGCAAATTTAGATCTACAATGTGTGTGTTTTTTTAACAAAAAATAAATAAATAAAACACACACACACACACACACACACACACACACACACACACACACACACACACACGCCTTCCTAAAAACACTACTGGAGTCTTATGGATACATCAGGAAATCTGCTCTGGGCCAGGCTGTTTATACTGTTTATAGAATTTATAGTCACAATTAAACATGGTCCATTTAACTGTTAAAGATTTTCTCTACAACTGCACCATTACAGGAGCTTCTGTCACCCTCTGTCTAACAATTCTCAAAATGAAGCGACTGCACAAAGTTTTTTTTTTTTTATTTAAATAAAAATCTAACAAAGTGAATATCCTTCCCAAGCTTTAATCTAACATTTTTCCCCTCTCTGGTCATTAATTAGACTTCCAAAGCACCAGCTGGCAGTGGTGTTAATATGAGTTTGTTCAGTTTCTTATTGTGTACATTGCAGAAACGCTGCCAACAGAAGTGAGCTGATTCTATTGAGTTGGATGTTAAATAATTAATATTTATTATTGCAACTAAAAAAGAAGAGAAAGACCTCTGAGCTGACTGGGTTTAAAAAAAAAAAAAAAAAAAAAAAAAACACTAGCGCTGCTATTAAAACAAGGAAGCAGGAAGCAGCTGCGCTGGCAGTTTATTGGCTGCACCATTATGAGGAAGAGAAATGCGGCCACAGCCTGCTCCCTATTTCATTTGGCTTCAGTGAAGAAACATTGTGGTGTTTACGCTGCTTTAGGTGCTTTCAGGGCAGGAGAAACAATCACACCACGGCGATGTGTAGTTAACACTCCCAAAAAGACAAACGTCTCCTGTCGCGCATGCTGATGAGATCAACAGCAAATAGAGGGTGATCAGGTGGTCACCGGCCACAGCAGAGCAACTGGAAACTAGCTCAACAGATCTGTGCATCTCTATTAATCCTTTAACTCTGAATGCGTCGGCCATGGCACAACGTACTTCAAAAGTGACGCCATTCGCAGACTTTCAGCAACAAATACTGTAATGCCTCTATATGGCTGTGAAGTGCAATTTCTGAGCTTTCAGGAACTGTTTGAATTTTTCTGATAGGACAAACGGTCGCGGTGTTACGGTAAAAAGCCAGCTTGGCTCAGCGGTGATACGCTACGTCTTAACCAGCTGTTCGCAGCTTGTAAGGGCAGGAAACCAGCGCTTCAGCGGTGATTGCCAAACGTTAAAGGGTTAAATAGTAATATTAATATCGTCTTTTGTACTTTTGTTGCAACTTTCCTTCAGAAACATGTCTGTCACAAAAATGTGGTGGGCTTTGGTTTGTGCTGCACACACTGATTTATTCAAACATCCACCTCAGACTGTAAAATGTCTGTGAGCTGGTGACTGTGCTCAGTCTTCTCTTATTTGCCTCTAGTCTCTCTTTTTCCCAAAGCCCACAGATAAGTGAATTTTTCACACAGGATCATGATGGTCTTTTGATCCAGATCATGCAGAGAATTTAACAAAAAAAAAAAAAAAAAGCTGTAAAAGGTTATCTGTTGTACCCAGATGTGAAATGCAGCAGTATTTGTACTCAGAATATACCTGAGGCCTGTTCTGTACTACAGAGGTGAATGCGTGGAGCACAGCTGGACTGTACCTGTGAGGTAGGGCTGGGAGCTGCTGGCTTTGTGGCTGGGGCTGCTGAAGGACCGGGGGGAGCCGGGGTAACTGTCCTGAGACTTTGGACTGCGACCTCCCAGACATCTCACCTCGCTGTCTGTCCCGTTCACCATCTCTATGAACTGTCTCACCCTGAGGAAAGATGGGAAGAGGGGTGGATGTAAATGAGCAAGAGAGAAGAGGTGAGGAAAGATTAAAGCAGGCAGAAGAATGAAGAGGAAGGCCACATGATATGAAAATAAGGAAGATAAAATGGAGGTGGAAAAGCACACAAACCAACAACAGGAAAGAGCAGAGAAATAAAGCAGGAGACCAAAAAAGACAGAAGATAAACAGCAAATGAAAAATAACTACACAAGTTATTTATGCATAAAGTCACATATGTGAAAGAATAGAAGATCAGTTTATAGAACGTAAAAAAAACAATGATTTGAGCTTGTTTTAACGTATTATCCTTCTGAGCAGAATATGTGCCATCATCCTGTCATTTCATCAGAATACAGTCATTTTACAAACAGTTGGTCCGTCATCACATCTGAGTAGGGCTGTGAGTGAAGCCGCTTTCAAAACAATGCAAGAACATCTGATCCCTTTTTCTTTAAATATGACTATTAAATAACTCGTTGTCTTTACTAAGGCTTCCAACAATGTAACATATTTATATGTAAATAAAATAATAAATTTTAAACACAGTTATATTCTTACTTGAGCATGAAGAGAAGGTCTGGGTTCCTCTCCAGGAGGTTGGGGTACAGTTGCTGGGTGGTCTCGATGGCTTCACCCATTCTACCCGACAACACCAGTTTCTGGATCTCTGCAAACCAACAGTGAAATCAATGTTTCTCCCTCAGTTTGCCCGTGACTCTATAGTCTGCAGTTTTCTGTAAGATGTGGAGTGAGAGCAACCCCTGTTAGCTGGTGTGATAAGACTGTCCTCCAAATAACCGTGTGTGGATGGCCTATGATACAGCAGCAGCAGAGCAAATAAACTATTCATATTTTCAGTTCTTTTAAGGACGGGTTGTCAGATAAGGGTACTTTTAAAAGCACATTTGCAGCATCTAACCTGACCATGGCACCTAGAGTTAGTTGTTGTTTCCTCCACATGAGAAAGCCATCTGTTTTACCTCCTCTCTTTAAATCAGACACTCTGATGTGTACTCTAACAGTAACTTTAAATCTCTTTCATTGGTTTTTATGCATCTGCAGAAGTTATATCTGATTGACACAATCCCATGGTGAACCTTGATTTGCCTCAAGGCAGACCATTTGTGAATCACTGCTCGTAAATACAGATTTTTCATGTAATCCATCAGATTTAGTCTCCCTGTAGGCTGCACTCAAATGCATTGTTGCATACCACCCCCCCCCCCCCCCCCCCCCCTTTCAAAAAAACAGTAAGTCCAGGTGTTACTGTGTCCGTTTTTCTCCCTTATGGCTCTGTCAAGTAAAGTCTGTGTGGGAAACACTGGTACATTATATACACTGAGGTTTACAGTACACTGTTCGTGATGTTAGCATTTGTTGATTTCTTGTATACTAACAGAATATTCTCTGTGAATTTACATTGGAGACAGAGTATCAGATTTAACAAGACCCTTCACCAGTGGGGATATCCTCCCGCCATTAATGAAAATATAAATTAAATTTACAGGTCTGGATAACATTATAGCCCCATTTCATAATATAAAACCCTTCAGCACACATCTTATTACCTTCTGCAAAACTATTTTGCCCTAATTTGGAGGCCTGGATCCTCCATGATGTTTAATCTCCACTTCAGCAAATACAGCAAAGTAAAACAAAAGGTACTAAACATGCAGGAAATGCAAATATCATGTTGCATATCTTTGAAGAGTAAAGAACACATATGCAAACTTCATGGCTCACCTCCCTGTGGTTTTGGAGTCTATAGACGAGAAAGAAAAAACCTCACAGACAGACGGACGGTCTGATGACAATATCGTCTCGCTTTATATCAGAGGAGGATAATTTAAAAAAAAAAAGGGGGGGGGGGGGGGTATCTCTCATTTTTCTCAATGTGAGCATCATATAAAAAGATAGGCGCACGTACTCTGCCGGTTTTTGATGGAGGCCAGCTCCTCATGCACGGCCTGATCGGTGGATTTGGCGAAGGCTTCGGCTGTAGCACAATAGCTGTGGTGCACCAGGTAAGAAGCCACCATCCTGATGAGACAAGAAAAACAAAATATACTCTGATCAGACCATAACCATAAACTGTAACAGGAACGTGGTCCATTTGGAGCACTTTTCTCTGGGAAACTGACACCAAAATATGTACTGCAGCTGAATATCCCTGGTCTTAAACTGGCTCCGTTTAAAAGTTCTTTTTAAAAGTTTTTTTTTTTTTTACCTAAAATTTCATTAAGTCTTGGTTTGGCTGAACTTAGAATCCACACATGAATCCAGGAATTTTCAGAGGGGCTGTTTAACACTCCAGGTCAAAACTGTACACTTAATGTCATATGTTCCAAAATACAGATCAAGTGAAATAACAAATGAGATGCATCTTCTTGATGTTTCAGGTACTCAAATTATAGACCTGTGCATTGGGAAACTTCAACCTTGGGGGAGGTATGCTGTTCCAGACTGCCTGTTTAGATTTGTTTATGATTGTAGTATAAAACTGTTTTACATTAACCACCAGCAAACCAAACATTCAATAAATGATCAGTTGATGTGAGTCAAACTAACAGCAGAAGAAACATTAATGAACATTTTCTGTCTGGACAGAATTAAAAACTGGTCTGAGGAGATTTTGAACAGGAATGTAACACATTAAGATAAAGCAGGCTTTGTTTTTGGTCTGATTACAACCAAATCCCACTACACACAAATTTCTGTTGAACTGATTTTATTTCAGTTCATCAGAACCTGCATCTTGACAATTGCATAACAGAGTCTGCTGACGGTCAAAAGACAGGAAAAACCAAACATCCCCCAACACACAGCTACTATACAAGCTTTGAGTTTTGTTTTGTCGCTTTGAGTATCAAGAATGAATGAACTCTTGACCTCTTTTTTTTTTGTAGTTTTCTCTGATCCTGTCTGCTGTGTCATCATTTTACTCACCAAGTTAATCACTGAGCTGAGGAAAGAAAATGATCTAAACCAGTTTAATTTGTGGTAAAACAGAAAGTGAGTGACTGATACACCAGGTGCACTATCACTCACTGCACAGGAAAACTGTGGGCACAACACTGTGGTGGTGGTGGTGGGGTGTTAAATCAGGAAGTCAGTCTGTGCCTCACAATGGAGAATCGGTTCATGCTTGTTTTCACTTCCAAATGTGTTCAACTGCTGAACTTTCACCGATGTCATCATCTGAGCAGTCCTGACTTCTCCAGTGTGCATAATCTGACGCTCATCATCCAGATTTATGAACACCATGGAGAAGTCAAGACTGTTCAGATGATGAGCCTTATTAGCAAAAATGACCCTTTAAAGAAGACCCATTATGTTTTTCTTATTGTCTGTCCAATTTATTCTGTTCTAATGGTGGATGTGCATATTAAACATACAATGAGATCAGTTTATGTACAAGTAATCCCTGTGAGTCATAAGCTCAGGATTCAGACTGCTCTAACCAGTTTCAAACAGTTGTTTTTCTTTTCCAATTCTTGGTTCTGTCTGATGTCATTCGGAGGGGAAATCCTTATTAGATTAGATTCAACTCGTTGTCACTGTGCGCACAAGGCACACAACGAAATGATGGTTCCAGATCACTGATCCAGAGACGAGCATCTGCGGTCATGCAGCCAGAGACCGGCGCTACCATTAGGCAATGTGGTTTAAGTGTCTTGCCCAAGGACACGACGCAGCGCAACCTTCCGGCTGCAAGGCGATCGCCTACCCACTGCGCCACTGCCACTTATATGGTCATCTCAGTCAGAGAAACCCCAACTCACCTGCTGTTCAAACTCTGTTCATGCAGGGCAGCCAATAAGAAGACCTGAGGGTGGGGAGGGGGTAAAGCAGCATGTTTCTCACATAACATGAAATTATGGGCTGGACCAAGCCCCAGTATAAATAAGGATCATTTTAAACTGCAACTCATGCAATGCTACTCTAGCACAGTCCAAGAACAAAAATTTGGAGCACAGTATGTGTGTATGTGTTTAAGATGAATAATGTATGCGCATGTGTGTCTGATGTTTCACTGAGCAAATTAGAGGGGAGGCTGAACCCCCAGCGTCCCCACCACAGTGTTGATGACCAATTCCCACAGTGCAGCGGCGTTTTCCATTCCATCAATCCTGCTGATTTATTTGTACACAAGTCATTCAGTCTCTAAACCAAACCTCATGTTGCTGCCCAGGCTGTATGCAGGAGCATTTATGACGAGACACCTCTGCTCTCACCGGCTGTTGCTCAACAGAGACAATGCACAACGCTGACATCAGATGAAAAACTTCCTGTTTCTATTCTTGCCTGTGAGGCGACTTCTGCATAAAGGGAATAAGTCCCTTCATTCAATCCCACCTTCATTCCAACCCCCATCAAATGGAGATTAAATCCACTTAGGACAAGTAATCATAGCGACAGAGAGCTAATCCCATCAGGACATGGGACGAAGAGAAACTAAGCCCACGTCTTTCACTTCTGGATCACAGCTCTGGCTCTTTGATGGGGGAGTGGGCCTTGATCCTTTTCATGTTAGCAGTAGTCCTGTCACCTACAGTAACAACACTTCAGCTTTAGCTGATACTTTAGATCAGTGTTTATTCTGTAACTCATCAAAAGCTCTAGATGTAAAATGAATATTACTTCTGGTCAGCTGTTTCCTGTTCATATTGGCACGAATGGTTAAATGATTAATGTGCCATTAAAACAGATAACTGGACTGAGTGTGCGTCATGAACACTACATGAGGCCTACTGCAGTCACTGTAACCCTGTTTCAGTAGATAAGCACTAAACTGCGTCTATATGACTTGTGAAATATAAGAAAAGGTGCACACTTTCACACTTTGAACAAGTCCAGGTATGGTCCATGTGCCCAGAAACACCAACTAGCTGAACAGATAAAACTATATTAAAATACAACATTTATCTTATTCTATAATTTTTTTTATTAACTTGTATTTTTCATACATTTTACCTGTGAAAAACAGCTGAAAAAATTGGACACATTAATTCATATATAAATAAAAGGAGTGCTCCGAGGCTGCAGAGGGGAAACCCTGAGGTCAAAAGGTCACGTCTCCTCCTCCTCCTCCTCCTCCTCCTCCATCTGGCTGGTGTGAAAATTAAATTTCAAAGCTTATGTAATTAAAACTTCACATCACATTCAAAAGCTTATATGAATTTTACAAAGAAAAACTGGAAGATTATGCTTATATTAAAATAAAAAGTTGGCGTAAGCACTCAAGGTCAGTTTGAAGAAATAATTTAAATAAATGGGCTTCATTTCAGTGGGCAAGATGTATTTTAAAAAAAATTTAAACGAATACACCAACTCACATTTTGTTGCTTCTGATTAATATGTGCTCTTCTGTAAATGGGTTTAACTTGTACAGAGTTTTTTTCTTTGATAACTTTAAACATTATAATATTGTTCCTTTAATAGGAAGGCTTTTCCCCTTTTGTTCTGATGTGCTGGAGATGTGCACATATCATAATCTTTTATTTCCCACAGTTTTTTCTTTCTTTTTTTCCCCACCTTTTTATTTTCTGAGGGAACCAGGCTGAAGGTAACTGGGTTATTCTTAAAGTGTCATCCCTGTGGCACTTTATCATCTGAACCAAGTATGCTAGTGCTAATATCTGACAGATGGAAAAAAGAAATTTATTTCAGTTAAACTAGACGGGAATAATTTGATTAATCTAATTCTCTTACTTCTGGATCATGGACTGCCACTCGCCCTCGCGCTCTCCAATGGGGAAGCGGTCGATCTGGGCCTGAATCTTCGTCCTCCATTCTCTCATATAGTCCTCAATGTCAAACACGAACGGGTGCTGGCCGAAGTTTGCATCCACCACCTCCCCTGGAGTCTGAAGGCCCACGGTCGGGTACAAGTTAGGCTGCAGCAGAGAGAGAAAAAAGGTAAGTAATAGAGGAAAGAGTCTGGAATGCAATCTGTACAATTAATCAAAACAGGAAGAGACAATGAAGGCTAAAAACAGGAAAACAGAAAATCTCAGGAAGTAAGCTTTTGTCTACAATTATGCCTTAAAATGTGATTTTAGTAGCTGATGAATCTCATACAGAACAATCAGAAGATACTAACGATGTTTCACAGGGTCAAAGCTCCTGTGACATTATATGGGTCGTATATTAAAAAGTCTTATTGCACCGATTGACCATAATAAGCCCATCAAGCTTACTGATATACTGACTTATTGACCAGAATCAATGACTTAGTGATTACACTGCCAGGTGCTTTACAGACATTACTTGATTTTCATTTATTTACTTCACTGCATCCAAGCTGTAGTTTTATCTCACTGTGTTTTAGCCTTTTAAAGTTTTAACGTTTATCCCACAAAGCATTATTTTATCAACTTTAGAAGTTTTGATTTTTTTTTACATTTTATTCTATTTTACAATTTTTGTCATTTTATTTTAGCTTGTCCAGCAATACATCATTATTGTTACTAAAAACAAGTAAATAAATAATATGCATGAGTATTGATGAGTAGAAAGCTACACACTCAATAAGAAAAGCTAAAAGCCTCGATGTTGAACAAATAGTCTTTCTAGAAGCAAGTCTCACTCAGCGGGCATTTTAAAATATCTCTGTGCACTTATTTTGAAGCATTACCTCAGTTTAATTTCACTGGTCACACAGACATTAAAAGTGGACGTACAGAAATAATCATCTCTGATAAAAAAAAAATTTTTTAAAAAGCTGCATAAAAGGTTTGCCTAATTTTCCTCCAAAAACAGTTTTAAAAAGTTTTTTTTTAAGTCCCTGATGAGACAAGCAGAGATCAGATAGAGTTAAAAAGAAAAATGCTTAAGATTCCTGTATCTGCTTGTGCTGTTCTACTATCCTACTAATCTAAACAGAGCTTTGATTTAATCAGAGGCGGTGGTGACTGACAAAGTGCATTCACTGTGTTGTGTTTAGATTAGTTCAAGTGTCCTAAAATTGTCACTGAAAGAAAAAAGTAATAAAAGGCTATTTTAAAGGCTAAATTTATTTAGAGTTAGGATTATGTTAGGAGTTGGGAATAACAGTTGATAACAGCAGTACAAAGCTGTGTGTCTCTCTCAGAGTCGTCTTTGTCATGGTTCAATAACCACAAAGGTCAGCTGCGCCGAGGTGACGCACTTCACTGCACAGCTCTGGAGGAACATGAATGTCTGGCTCACAGCCAGGTCTGTTTGGCTGCTCAATGGATTATTGTTTAGTTAAGACTCTTATTTTCCTTCTCCTTCAAAAACAGCCAGCCCTGTTTTCATTTCTACCAACCAAGCAACAAGTGTCTCCCTCAACATCTCGGCTCAGTTAACATATGCATGAATCTCACTGGAATTAAGACCCATTGGGTGTGGGAAGCGTTCACATAGTGAATAATAGGCGACGACTGGGCCAAGCCGTGATGTAAGTGATGCACTGTTCAGAAACAAAGGAGTACTGGTTTTATTTGAAAAAGTGAGCCATTATTCTCAAGCCTAGCTCTACATTTTTTAACATTCCTGGTGCAGCTCCACAGTTCATCTTCCTGCCTGAAAAAAAAAGCATTTTAGCTCCTCCCCCTCTTGAGACAAAATACTTGTGGTTTGCTGGCCCTTTGCAAACAAAAGGTTTTGAACAGCAGGTGATTGGGGCTTCTGTGCTCACAGCTGTATGCCTGAGATGAAAATATTAGGGATGTGTCCTCTTTGACATCATGCAGGGCCAAGAGTAGGAAAAAAAAAACTGAGTTTAGAGCAGTGTGACGCCTGAGCTTTTTGGGTCACAGGGATTACTGGTAACACACATTATTAGAACTTTGTTCTGAGAATTCACCACTACAATGAGCTACAGAAAGGGAAAAACAAAATAGGTCCACTTTTAATAGTATTTAAACTTTCAGACTTTTTTCCTCTGAAAGGCAGCAGAAGATGTGTAACATGCCTCTAACATAAACTGTAGCATTAGGAATCTTGTCTCTGATGACTTTAAAACCAATATTTACACATTCATTTAAGCTCAGCTCAGCATTTTATCTCCACCAGGAGGAATACATCTAGCACTATAAAAGCTGAATTATCCAATATGCTGTGCAAGGAGCTAAAAGATGCTAGTGTTAATATTTCATTCTAGCTTTGTCACCATCCCTCCAGCGAGTCTAGAACCCAGAACCTGCTGGAGGGGGTACTGCAATTCATCAAGCCTAAGAGTATCTCGGGATCCCCTGAAGGAAGCGGAAAATGTTGCTGTGAAAAAGGACATCTGGAATACACTGTTTAGCCAGCTATCACTGTAAAAACTTTAAGACCAGCCAAGCCCTTTGAAAACGTGTGTGCTGCAAACACAGTTTGATATTATAAACACTTAAAAAGTCAAAGGAAATCTGTTTTGGGAGTTTGGTTTCTTTAAATCCATCTAAGGGGGCAACAAACAAATGCTGACTGTGTTTCTCAAGGCATTCACAACTACAGAACAGATAAAGGGAAATATATATATATATATATATATATATATATATATATATATATATATATATATATATATATATATATATATATATATATATATATATATATATATATATAAATAAAATATTTGGGCATTCATTAAACAGCTATTTAGAAATATTATCCAAATGAACTTTAATTTTAGTGCTCACCAGGGCACAAAAACGGCACCCCAAGAATCACACAACAAATCTTGGAGGAAAAAAAAAGAAGAAAAAAGAAAAAGAGCTCTAAAAGATTTACTGATGTCAAAAATTTGGCTTTTAAAAACCTTTTTTTGAACGGTCCCTGAAATTCAGGGTTCTTTGACTGTGTCTTGTTTAACCCTATAACAGCACCGATACACCTGTTACCTCCCTTACTTGCCGTGAACAGCTGGTTAATGCCGAGCGTATCACAGCTGAGATATCTGATCAAACGCACTTTGAATTACCGTAATTACCCGACCGTTTGTCATACCGGAAAAATTCAAACAGTTTCTGAAAGCTGAGAAATTGCGCTTCACATCCAACACAGGGTTATTACGGTTATTGTTGCTGGAGTCCACAAATGCCAGCACTTTTGAAGTGCTGGTGGGCCCGTGGTAAACAAAGGGTTGATTTCTCTGGTGCCACTCAGCCAATAAAATAATTAGATAAGGCAGTGTATACAAGGCTCTCTAAAAGCCTTGTATACACTGCAAAAAATAACCGTACTGATGTTAATTTCCATAATTTTTAAAATCTGTGCCTTATATTGCGATTTTTCTACTTTTCTTTGTCTTGTATGTGACACAAACACAAGCAGTCACTCTGTCTAGCTTCATTAGCCACAGAGCACAAAAACATCTGTGCTGGTTTGTGTAGCCATTTCCCTCACTGCCGGGCTTCAAAAACAGCGGGTTTGAGTCTTATGAAGGACTCGCTCACATGACTCATCTAGTGAAAATAACTGCCTGGCCAATCAGTAGCATGCATGCCGTTGACATCACATTTTTGGATCGATGGAACCTCAGCTGAGCAGGTACGAAAAACCTGGTACCAGGTAAAAACCCTGAAAACCGAGCTGCATCAAACTGAGTTGAGTAGGTACTGGTGGAAAAGTGGCACTAGTAACAAATGTGAATGCAAATAAATTTCATTTACTACAAAAAAAAAAAATAATAAATTACACTCAAGTCCCTGTTTATGGTGCAATAAAGCCAAGGCTTCCAGTGTGTCAGTGTTTTTAAAAAATAAAAATAAAAAGCTGACAGTGTTTTACGTTCAGAGCTCCCCAGTTTTGCAGCCTCTCATCCATTTTGCACGGTGAAACATTTTGACTACAGTGGAAGTTCTGCAGGAAATGACACATTTAAGTTCCATAAATAGCCTCATTCTCCTACAGCTGTGCTAATTAAGAGATTACTTTACAACAAAAAAGTGAAGAAAATCTGAGTACTTACTGGTAGGTCTGTGAAGGCAATACCTGCAGAGGGAGAGAGAAAGCATCAGCATGAAAGTCCTTTCCATTTCTGCACACAACACGAGGCCACAGTCAGTGTGTTTACATGTGCTGAGGTAATCTGGTTACTGTCTTCTTGCTCCAGTTCATAAATGTCACATAAAAGACAAAGACTGTTTCCTTTTGGGGTGAAAGAATCCTGATTCGCATGGCTTGATTAAACTGTGAACCCCGTTTTCCTATGACAAAGAAAATTACCCAAAGTATCACTGAAGCAAAAGCTTAAAAAAAAAAAAAAAAAAAAATTGTAGTTTAAAGACTAAATTAAATTACTACTCAGCCTCCTTTTCTTTGATGGACCAGCTGAATGCTTTTATTGTGAAGAACATACATACACATTAACACATTTAGGCTGCTGTTATTATCAAGGTTTATAACTTTACTGTGTAGTGAAGTAGATAAATTAATCAATTATATGTTAGACTTTATGATTCACTTCAGTGTAGTGGGATATTTGCTTCTCCCATGCAGACTGACATCATCCTTCCACATGTTACTACACTAAGAACTGTTGTGTATTTGGCTTCTTACCTAGGCTGTGACCATTCTTTGTATAGAAGCAGGTGTTGTTGATGAGGTTAACACAGCAGCCAATCACGTCACCTGTTGTAAACGTGGGTCCATAAGGTTGCCCAGTGCCAGACGAGCAGAAGGAATGGCCATCATCTCCGTGGTAACCATAAGAGTGCTTATCCCAACCTGCAGGGATGTGAATGACAATAAAGAATGATTTAATAAGTTTAAAAATTTAAATTTAAAAAAGGTACATGCAGGAAATGCTGATATACTTTGAGCCATAAGAGCTTACTCTTTGTGACTAACCAGCTGCAAACAGTGTTGTGGGTCGGTCCTACGCACAGCCTACACACAGCTTTGCAGCCAGTTACACCTAGATGTTGTATGTTTCAACTGTCACCAACGGGCAGCGTCACAGTCTATGGGTCATTGTTGCTTATGCTGTTGTTCCTTCACTCAGCTATGAATATGTGCCAAATTATAACATAAAAAACTGAGCTGAAACAATGTAAACAAAAACTGTCCACTGCAGCCAGTGTTTTTTAAATTCCTGATCTCTTTCTGTGTTTCTCACTGTTGCTCTCTTTCCTGTTCCAGCCCACTTTTCAACCAATCAGCATTTGACCTGTGCACAGCATTATCCATGTTGAGCCTCTGTTGGTTTCTTGGAGGACCCCATGGAAGTATGTCAGCATAATCCTTCACCCTGCAAAACCAAAGGCCTAAGCAAACCAAACGCAGTACCGTGCACCTCCTGTTACTTTCTGCATGTA
Source organism: Archocentrus centrarchus (assembly GCF_007364275.1). Lineage (NCBI taxonomy): Eukaryota > Metazoa > Chordata > Actinopteri > Cichliformes > Cichlidae > Archocentrus > Archocentrus centrarchus. The sequence goes on along the minus strand of NC_044362.1, from coordinate 32,058,255 downwards.
GTAAACAGTGACTTGGTTTCAAACAGACTGTTTCAAAAGCTTTCAAAAGGCCATCTTTAATAAGATGCATCGTGTGATAGATTTATTGCATCACATTTGTGTTTTCAAAGGAATCTGTCAACACAGTGCGGTATGCAACATATAGAAACATATTTACATGTAAGAACAGAAAAAGTGTGAGGGGGAAAAAAAAAAACAAAAAAAAAAAAACTAACAATTATTGGCTACAGTGAACATTTTCATTTTTTTAACATCCTGTTTCACTTCACCTTTTTGTATACTCTACAAAAGGACCAACACAACAACCCTAAGTCTGCCTTTAGTCACAGACTGCAGTCTACACTGCTCAGTTTTGTCAGGTAATAAATAGTTAATTTATCTAAAAATTACTCAGTTGTTGACTAAATCTTTGTCCTTTAAGCGTCCATGGCATTTTCTGTGTGCTGTTATTTATTATTATTATTACTACTACTCATAAAATACATGAACATTATATTATAATATCTTGAACTTTTGCATTTTTTTCAGGAAAGGTAAAGTCCTAGAATCAAAACTGTAACACTGACACAGTGTGGCCCCTGTAAATAAGACTGAACTGGAAGCATACTGGCACTGATGATGATGATGATGCAGGAGAGCAAAAGAACAATGTTTTCAAACCCTGTTGTGTGACAAATCACACCCAAAGCTAGGCTGCTGAGGAGGACAACAGTGCTGTAGGCCCACCAAAATAGTTAAAATGCAGTGTGATTAAACAAAAATATAGCTGACGCAGAAAAAGACATTCTTCAAGCCAGCCCCACCACTCAGCAGAAACCTTAAAATGCCTCTGGGAACTTTTTTCAGGCAGCTATTTTTAAGCATTATCTAATGTCAATGTAAATGTCAATTTTAATGGTCACCAGGACACAAAAACTACATATCAGTAAAATCAAATTTAAATACATAAACTAAAATATAGCTACAAAATGCTGTTTTATTCCCTGGAAGTCACCTTTGCTGTTGCTGAATTCTCCCAGATATCAATTCAAGACTCTGAGTGCCATCTCTCTCCTTCTCTCACTCTCTAACATATTCTCTGCTAGAGCATAAACTACTCTGCACCATTTCCTCAAGACAGACATGAACTACAAACTGTCATAAAACAAAATGGCTGGACCAACCAAGATGTCTGATGGGACCACATCAGCTGCAGGTTTGATCCTACTTTGACTTTTGGGTGTGTTTGCAAAAAATCCCCTTTCCAAACTTTATTAGGCCAAAAATTCACATATTCAGTCTAAAAATAGAAACGCAGTGTCATAATTCCAACGCTTCAGTAAACACTGCTGTAATACTATGACCTGGATCGAGAATCTCACAGTGCTGAGAGCAGTGGAGCTGAAATATCCTCACTTAAAACAGAAACCAAAAAAAAAAAAAAAATGTATGTGGCGACACAGTTACCCACAACCCCTCACTCTCAGCCAACAAGCAAAAACCTGTAGGGATTGTTGATGCCTTGCTCAAGGACACTAAGGGAAGTGAACCTGGGAAATCAGTCTTTTCAATCAGTGGAACAGCTTGTTGTTTTCACGCTGACTGCAGAAGGAGCTCATTCATTTTTTTTCCTCAGAAAAATGGATATGCTCCCAGAATTGGATTTTTTTTTCCTGCATTTTTAACCTTCTACTCTTTCTCTGGCTGCTGATTCAAGCTTCCACAGACTGCAGACCATTTTTACTGTGATGCTTTTTACTTAGTATAATATACTATATTGTACTTTTTACAAGTATAAAATAGAAAAAATATTGCTGACCAAAAGTTTGATATGAAGAGAATACCTGTGTGTATTAAAACCTGTAATATGCTGCACTGGATGTTTTTGCCCAGTACTTGTTTCTCAGGGAGATGAAAGCTTGGGGGGGGGGGGGGGGGGGGGGGGGGGGGTGCTGCAGCACAGAGGATTTCTGGGCTGTTTTAACATTAGAAACCATGGGGCAGGATCCGGTGAGTTACTGCCGAGGCGTAGGATTAATGCTGCCGTTTCCGCATTCATCACTGCAGGACAGCATTCAACTCAGCAGCAGTCTGGCATCGGTTCTTCACAATTACTGAGTTTTCATTAGCATCTATCCATCAGCTGAGACTCTGCAGCTGGCACTAAGGCCTCCTGTTATCTTTGTACGGAGAGACTGGAGCTCCTGGGTGGGTCCAGTTTTCAAACTGGTGGTGGGGTGCCTGGAGTCCTGTTTGGCCTGATAACCTCAGGGGAGCATAGGGGTGACATCTACAATGTCACAGCAAAGAAGACACAAATTCTAAAACAGTAACTTTTTCTCCATTGCATCCATCTCTGTGGATGTAAGGGAGCCTTTTCGCCCTCAATTACTTCCTTAAATAAATGCTAATTTGACTGAAAATCTTGGAAGTCTGTATTAGGGTTTAATATTTTTCCCGAAAATGACATGAATCAAATCCCGGGAAATGACGAGCCATTTCCCGGGAATCCCGGGAAAAAGTTTATTTATTTTTTTATTTTAATTAGGCCTTCTGTAGCCTGTGTCGGCCTTAACCTATTGTGATATTGTAGAGGTAGCTTTCCAGCTATGTCCTGTTATGCCCAGTAGGGGGCAACGTCGGCTTGATTAACGCAATAAAACCTACATCTGGACATTGGAGTGCTCGAGCTATGCGGTGTTGTATCGTTCCTCAACACTCCCTTAACAAATATAATTCGAATATTCCTCCACTGTACATGGAATTATACCAAGATATTTTACAACTGCTGGTGCAAAACAATACGGTTCATCTCCACAGCATTGATAAAGGCTGAAGCCTTAAACGGAGGCTGAACGTGCCTGAAATGAAGAGAAATGCTTTTCGCATTAAACGAACCCTTCTCTCAATATTTCCTTAAATTTAACATTCTGAAGTTTTCTTTTCTTTCTGAAAGTCAAATCGACGCGCGCGACTTTTTTCCCGGTTTCCCGTCTAACGTTTCCCGGGAAACGGGAAATGGTTCTGATCGCATTTCCCAGGAATCCCGGATCCCGGGATTAAACCCTAGTCTGTATCCTCGTTATAGGAAGCAATGGTGGCCTATCAACACCTCAACATTAACTGGACAGTTCTGTAATGTGCAATTAATAACATTCATGACATTTGCTTGTACCATGAATATTTACTGCCTTGTGTTTTGGTTTCTGACTTGTAAATAATAAAAACAGGTCAAAAATCACCTTAGGATATACTGATTACATGGTGATAGTCTCAAACTTTCCACACACCTAAGGCCTGTGTTATGCAGCAAACTGTGAGGTTAGTGAGGTCTAAACCCGGCCTTTTGGGTTTATGAAGTTGATTACCAGCTTACGTGGGTGCATCGCTATGGTTGCTTAAGCTAATACTTACATCTAACCTACTTTGGAGAAGGTTATGTCCGACATAACCATCAACATGCTTTAAAAAAAAAAAAAAAAAAAAAAAAAAGCTAAACTAAACAAGAATATTAACCTTTCAATAAAGACCCCACAGACATCAGCAACAATGTCTTTTTAGAGGAGTTCAGAGTTTTTAAAGACCATTTACACCCTGTAGCCAACATGTGCCTCACAGGAAAAAGCATCAAAAACTTTTAGCTGATGTTTATGTCTGCTCATAGGATGGAGTTTGTACTGGTGATGGCTGTTTTTAGTGGAATTTATCCACAGTATTCCTGACTTCGCGCCATTACCCATAATTCATAGCGGAAGCCGGTAGTTTACTTCGTTTGCGCTGTTGTTTATGGTTGCAGGTTTACACACTTGCCGTTCATTTAAACATTTTGACACTGCAGTTTCTTTTACCCGCCTAAATGGTACCACATCAGAGGTGGATACATTGCAAGGATGTTTTAAAAAGCAGCGACGTAACAGTGCCTCACCTGTCACTTGTGTAAACGACATGAAATTATGGCTCGAAGTCAGCTACATCCACATTATCAGGTACCTTGTTTTTTCCGAAGGTGTTGATGGCGAGGAATCATGTAATTATAAGAGCACCAGATTACCTTCAAAGCAATAAAATCAATAAAGTAGTGCTGAAAAAACAATGCAACGTTGTTTTCCTTAAAGCAGCTGTAGAGCCGAGCCAGCGCATCGGCCAAGCTAAGCGCTTAGCATGGGTCATGCTAAGGGAAAGTGGAGTGGTGGAGACAGTCAGCTGTTCCTGTATCGCTGATTAGGGAAATCATGTAGTGATGCTGCAGCTATTCTGTGGAAGGTAAATCACTGATCTGGATATCAGAATGTTCAGATCACTGAAACAGAAACACTGGACTGGCCGAAGGCTGTGATCGAGGAGACACGCAGCTGTCACCTTGCTAACTGCTACGTGTTTACATTAAGGCAGGCATTGTTTAAGCTTTGTGTAGGCTGTATGCTGTAGTGTCACACTATAAATAAAATAACGTAAAAAATAAGAGGCTATACATTAAAGGAAAACTTAAAACATAAGGAAAAATACGGTAATAGGATGTGCAATTGGGTAGTAAAATTTTGGGGAAAAAGAACAAATTTACAGAATAAAATAATTTGAAAAAAAAAATGTACAGACTGATGTAGAGACAACGGACAACAGCACAAGTTGAATCCAAGCTCATGTTCCAACTAATAAAGCCACCTGTTACAGCACAAAGTAACCGAATTCTGTCATTAACTCTGGCTCTAACTTTGGGTAACCGGAAGTATAAAACCGTACAGCGGAAGTAGCAGTCTGTCATGGCAGCCTACGTATGCTCTTCCAGAAACCTGTGGATAGTTTTTAAATGATTAGCTTTGAGGCTGTTACTTCTCAACACCAGCTGTATTTATCAAAGTTAGGAAGATTTAGTCCACTGTGATGCAGAAATTAAAGTGAAATGTTCCTTTAGCCTCCTAGAAACCTTCTGGCTTGCCCTGACAGCTAGCAATGAGACAAACTTCACTCTTTGCTTCACCAATTTCAATTCAATTTAATTTTTCTGTAGGCCTTTGTATGGCAACATAATCCCTCAACAGGCTGACTGAAGCTCCATAGCCTTGTACTTGTTAACCTTATAGAAGATGTACAATAAGCCTAATTAAGAATTCAAATTGTTTTTTCTATTTATGTTTTTTCCCTAACCCCAAGACTAACACCATCAGGGCTATGCTACAGCTTAAAGAATAATCCTCCTATATTACTGGAATACAGTGTTTTAATTATAAAAAGATTTACTTAGTGTAGTCATATTGACGAGCCTATTTAGGAACTTCAATATGACGGCCCTGATCACTAACTTAGGAATTCACACTCTGGGTGTTTTGGCAGTTTTCCTTCCTCCCCATAATTAAATGATACCAGAGGTATGCTGACTTGCTTCATAGTACAAGCCCTAAGATATTAAACTAAACTGTACGTTGGCAGCAGCAGAAAAAAAATAAAATAAAAAATAAGCAAAGCTACAACTTGTATGTAGTATAAAAAGGTGAAAAAGTGACAACACAAGTGTGCCAAAAGTGCAGCTCCTCCAGTGACCATTTAGCTCCAAAAGAGAGTCAGTTCCTGTACACTCTCCAGTCAAAATGTCACATTTTACAGCAGGATAAACAGATTCACAGCCTGGTACAATAAACAGCTTGAGCCTCTATGGATATTTTCACCCTTCATAATAACTGTAGACATAATTTGTTTGTTTTTTGATGATATATATATATATATATATATATATGGATTAGAGCTGCAAATACCGATCATTTTAGTAATTGAGTATTCTATCGATTATTCCATCAATTATTTGGATAAGAAATACTTTTGTCATATCAACAGTTCATCTGCATATTTTAATTCCATACTGCAAATTTTTCTCTGTGTGAAACAAACAGCGGTGGATGGAGCAGCTACAAAGTTCTCTGCTCTTCATGTTGCTGATCAGATGGTTGAGGAAGGACCTCCAGCTGTTTCCCAGTAAAAGTTCAATGGTGGTTACAGGAAAAAGCTTTGGATGTTAGGGGAAAGAGAAGAAAAAAAAAAAAAGGTTTCCTTTTGCTCCACCTGAGCTCACCGTCTCAGTAACGGCTCCGCCTCTTTCACACTTGCCATGTGTGTGCGCAGACAGACTGCACGTAAAACAACTGCTGCTGTTGTATTATCAGTGTTTTTGCTGAAAAACTGGGAGCTGCATGATCTTAATGTTGTAATGCTTTGTATTCACAAGCATGTTTCCATTGCAGGTCTACTTTTAGTTGCTAATCAGGGATAAAGAAATATTTTGACGGAGCCCCGAATGATTACTAGTGCTAATGCAAACTATGCCCGCTTGCAAACTGTGATTATAGCGATCCGCTTACACAGAGACACCTGACCTGCAGAGTTTAAACGAAGCATCGAGGCAACAAATTAGTGTCGAGGCTTTTTTAGAATCAAATTATTTGAGTTACTTGAGGAATCATTGCAGCCCTAATTTGGATACTGGATGAGGCTTACAGTTAGTGACGCGGATGCTTTGACAGGTGGATGCTGACACAGGCGACTGTAGCTGATCATTTCCAGGCCTCACCTCAGCGAGCTGTGAGCCACTTAACTGAAACTCTCCTGTGTTTTTGCTGTTGGTACCATTTGGAGCATTTTTAATTATGCTATCTTACAAATAACATATCCTGCAGTGCGATTCAGTTTTGTGAGTGAAATTCTAGCAGTCTTAATTAGCACTAATGAGCAGACATCTGTGTCCTGTGCATTGTACCCATAAAAAATATGGATGCAGATTTCTGACTGTTTGCTGGTATTACCCAATAACACAACATAACACCACAACACCTTGTTCTCTAAATATTGTCACTTATGGCTCTAATAACCAACATGGCAGCAGCCATTACGCTAACACTGACAGTTCAAAAAACAAAAACAAAGCCCAGAAACTGACAGCTTTTCCTTCTATTGTATTAACTGTTGTTCTAGATGACGTATTAGGAAAGGCAAGTTTTAATAAAAACATGCACACAAAAAAACCCCCATCAGAATTCTTGAATCAATGCAACATATTTTGGTGGGGTTTTGTTTGTTTGTGCTTTGTTTTTTCACAGGAGTGGAAAAAGCTCAACTGACAAAGTAAAATTCTACTTTCATGGCCTTGTCCTCTCCATGATCATCACACTAGTAAAAACACAGCACTACTATTTTTTGTGCATGCACATCAAATCAGTTAACAGACAACCACATTAAACCGACTCAGTCATGGCTCCAGCCAGTTTATACAAAACCACTCTTAACCTGGCAGCTAGGCGCACACATGATGACACCCAGAGAAATGCGAGAGATTCCTGGTATAGAATGTAGCAAATACAAACACCAAGAGACAGCAGCAACAAATGCACACATGTCAACTTACCAGGGAGTCTGTTCATGTTTACACCCTGAGCTGAGAGGCCGATGCCCATGTACCTGTGGGACAGACAGGTGAGAGTTAATCTGTATGCTTACGAAGAGAGAGAACAAATAGTAAACCAATGGCCACAAATCTATGCTGAAATGAATCATGCCATAGACTTTGCACCAACTGTAGCTCATTTTAAGCTACAGTCAAAATGATAAAAACAGATTTCTCTAAAAAAGTTTGTTGGTAAATTATCCAGCAATGACTCAAAAACTCACATCCTAGGTTATAACGCCACGTTTTTTCCAGATAGATAGTTGGGCTGCCAGTTTTCTTTTGACATCCAAACCACATCTTTTAAACTGCAGATAAAATATTTTCCACCGAGGAAATACAGTCAAGTAATGTGTACTTAATTAAGTTAATGTTACAAATAATTTAAGGTCACAGACCAGGGCTTCCATAACACTGTCCAGTTTAAGTATAAGCAATGCTTTAACCTGAAGCTGACAGAAATTTGGTAACAGACTGTTAAACAAAGTTATTCAAAAGTTAATTGTCTTGGGATTGTAACAAAATCAATCAGACATCATGATCTGCGTGTTTAGAATGAAGCTGACATTTATAAATCTAATTTATACTCGAAATGTGCAGTTTTTCTAGCATTGACAAACCCTGCAAATCTGGCACCCTAAAAAAACACCCTAATGAAATGATTTATACACAGCCTTGTTAACTGGGGTGTTAACTGAGCATAATATAAATTTTTGTTTATAAAATCTTCAGAAACCTTACAAAAAGGCATAGATTTGTCAAATAAAGTAACAGACGTATTGCCTTTGGTGTATGAGGTCATGCCTGTGTCTGCTGTGGTCCCATTCTGAGCTGGGAAACACCTGGTTGGGTTCTTTCCCCCAGATATTATTATTACTTATTTTTCTGTTTGAGTAAATTGAACAGGTTGAAGGCTCTGGCACATTTAAAGCCATCAGTCACACTATTTTGTTATATTTCAATCAGTGAATCAAAATCTTTAATTCAAAAATGTAAATAACATAAGTTAATACACATAAAAATCAAGTTCTCATGCAATCAGTGACTTTTTTGTTCAAAAACGAATAGGAGGAAGCAAATGCTTATTAATTCCTCCCCATAACTTGCTCATTTATATCTGTTCTGATCATACAGTCAGAAATATACATAAACACATTCCCTTGTTATATTATCTTTATGAATTAATTTATAACTAGCCAGAAGTATTGATTTTGATAGTATATCATAATAATCATATACATATATTTTTTATATACAGTACGTCCATATAAATATTTAACACTCTACCTCATTCATATTGCGCTTTATAAGTGTTATTTTATATATATATTTTTAAACTGACTGATATTAATACATGTTTTCAGTTTCTCTTCTAAATTGTTCCACAAATTCACTCCACAGACCGCTCTGCACATGCTTCTCATTGTTGTCCTTACTTTATGTTGTTTTTTTAAATTGAGCTCTTTCCTCAGTTCATAACCTCCTTCTCTGTCTGTGAACATTTTTTATGCTTTCTGGTAACATTATTTCTTGCTTTGTACAGTATTTGTACAAAGCAATTATTTGAGTGGCAAATCATTAGTTGAAATGATAAAAACAGCAGAATAATCACGTTAGCAGAGATGCATGCATGTCTCACAGGCTGCAGTGTTAGAGTGACAGACCTTTTATAAAGCCACACTGCTAGTTTGACTGAAATGTTTTAAACATTTGAACTTTGTGTGTGAAACTTTGTGTGTTCTAAACATACACCCTGATAGAAATCCAGTTAAATGTGAAGACTTTGAGTCCTCTGGGGTCAAGCAGGGTCAGCTGGTTGAAACCATCCAGGGAAAGCCTGAGGTCTTTTACTTACACCTTTTAATATAATTTATAACTAAAGGATTTATAACAGTTTACAATCTGGAGTCCTAAACAGTTAAATGATTTCCTAAATGAGCCTTCATAAGGGAGTTCCCAAACATTTCCATGCACTGAGTATGTGTACAGACATAAGAATTTCAGGCATGACCAGAAGAAGAATAAAAATGAAATGCCCTATAGGACATCATTTAAATTATTTCTCTTTGAATACAAAAGGATGGGAGGGAAAAAAAAAAGATATCAGGGCTTTCTACAGAAGAGAAACTAAACTGCTTTATTTCTACCTCCCACTCTCATAGGACCAAACAACAATTATACTGAGTACAGCTGATTGAAGTCTGTGTTAAACATCCACAACACAAGTCAAAATGCTGCAGGGTTACAGTGTGTGCAAACCGATTAGACATGTTTGGAATTTATACTTTAAGCAACTATACACTTTGTTAAAAAAAAAAAAAAAAAAAAGGTGCATAAACCCCAATGAGCAGCTCAGTCATGATAAATGAGTGCTGACCAGGTTTGGAGAAATTTAAAGTCAATAACTTTACTAGAATCTCAATGAAGATAATAATAATAATAATAATAAAAAAAAAAAAAAAAAAACTTTCTAAACCTCACATGGTTGCATGAGCATTAGAGGATAGCACAACTGCAGTACAACATCCTCAAGTGGTGTCCACCTGACATCAAGCTAAAAACATTGCGGCGTTATTGCTACATTTACTGACTCCTCTTAGCCCTTCACAGCAACTTTAAGCACCTAACAATAGACCGCATTTAAGATGGAAGTTGTTGACGTGTGGGTCACCCGTTGGTTTGCAAAGTCCAGGCTGAGCTTAATGCTTTTGCCATCTTGGAAAAAAAGTCTATTTGTAATCACAATGACTGCCCCCTGGTGACCATGAAAAAGAATGTGGTTTAAGGCACTTCTAGCTGACGTCTATAGCAAAAAATTTGGTGACCCCGCAAGCGCACCGTCTTTCTCTCCAGCTGCAGACACACCCCTCTCTACGTTTACTCTGTTCAGAGAAGAATGACGCGCGGCTCCTGAGAATGAGCCGTCTGTGCATTGCTGTAATGACATTAGCTTTGCTGAATGTGGCAAATGTTGAAACTGCACTTATTTTATGGAAGATGTCTCAGGCTGTTTATCACTTTTATAAAAAGATTGTCTATTAAATGATTTACACTAAAATAAGTGGGAACAATTTGGAGGTGTTTTTATTGGTTATTATGTAATACTTTCAGTCGTCCAGCCCATGTAAGATCAAATTTTGTCTGTTCATGGTCCCTCAGCTTGTTGCTTTTGTCTGGTTTAAAACAAAAACGACCACAAACAGGGTTCTCTATTCTTTTTTTTGGAGTGAGTGAGCGAGCGAGTGAGCAAGCATGTGTGTGTCTGCAATTGCTGACAGCGATGGTCGCCACTTGGAAAATTTTTTAATATTTTGCCTAACCAGTATAGATGACCCAGTCACCATCATCCTGTAGTCCAAGCTACTAACACCGCTAAAAGTGATGTATGAGTCTGAAATGTTTTATGATGCTCTTACCCATCTCGACCTTTACTGATGATCTTCACCTCGAAGTAGTAGACCCCGCAGGCAGCTGGGATGGGGTGGGTGGCCCGTACTGATGCAGCATCTTTGGGGGTTTTGCCATGACCTTCAGGTTGGGGTCAAACACAGAAGCGTGTGGTTATTACAAATGACTATCGCGCATGGGATACATATACTGAGTGCCAAAACACAGAGAGGCTTTTCTGCAGTTACTCTGGCTGACGACCAAATATCACTGCAATTTAAAGGCCAGTTTAGGATGTATGTAAATTTTTGTTGGCATGAGAAGATGTATAGGGGATTAAATTGTGAAAGCCAGCAATCATAAAGCCTAATCAAAGTGTTTAGGAAGCACAAAACACACCTCACCAGCAGATTCCCCCATCAATGAGGACAAGAAAAAAAAAAAACCCCTATAAACTGAGAAAATAATGTCAGAGTTACAGTTAAATTGGATCAGAAGAGAGGTGGGCCCTCTGCAGAGACACTATAGCATAAAAATTTTACAGGCTAAGTTGGGATCTATAAATAAAAGCAGCCTGAAGGAAAAATACTGCATGTCCCACTATTTGTTGAGGTACATTTTAGTAACACTTTACTTGTAAGTATTGCATAATTTACTTTCCATGGTGACACATTTTCCACATCTAACAGTCTGCAATTAAGGATATGTGGATGGACATGCTATGAAAATGTAAAAGCATATACAGGTTTGTATGAGTGGAAAACTCACTGAGTAATCCAGAAACACTACACTGATATACTCAGTGACATGTTTATGAATATGCCTGTGCAAAACATGCATCAGTGGTGATAAGCTTGTCACTGAATGTCTTGAATCTGAAGCAGCTTGTAATGTCAGTCTTTAAAGTTAACATTAGCTCAGAAAGCCTCAGTGTAGAGCCATTAAAAGCATCATGAGGGTCATAAATCACATGTTTACACTGCTGTATATCACTTAGTAATGGTTTGTAGTCATTACAATAGATGATCAAATAACCTGATTTTATGAATAAAGTTCTGAATGTCATCAGAGTATGAAATATTGAGTTGGTGAGGTATGCCACAATGGGAATATCTGACAAAATATAAGATATTTACCTAAAGGATGACTTCACACATGTAGACTTTACAGATGTATCTTGTTTCTACATGAAGTATGATTCTTTTATATATATATATATATATATATATATATATATATATATATATATATATATATATATATATATATATATATATATATATATATATATATATATATATATATATATATATAAAAAAGAATCATACTTCATGTAGAAACAAGATACATCTGTAAAGTCTACATGTGTGTCCATAACACAGGGTTAGAGTTAATGTACAATTAGTCATAACAAATTTATCAAAATACAAATCTTAACCTTGATATTATTCAATACTCCTTAGCCAAAAAGATGATATTTCTTTATACATGATCATTAAAAACACCTGGTTACCCATCAAAATCAAGTTAAATTAATATTCAAAATACCTCAAACCTTCCATTATCAAAAATAAATTGATGTAGATCGACTAAAATAAAACACCTCACCTCCATTTTACAACTGTTCTACTAGCAAAATGGCTCCCAGATAGAAAGAGCAAAACACAACAGTTAAAATTTCACTCACATTTATCATATTTCTAAACAAAGCATGAAACATTATCATTTTCAGTTTCAATGAATCTGCATCTTTAAGCTTGCTCTTCTAATCTTTAGAAGAGATTTTAAAAGTCTAAAAAATTTCAACTTAGCCGAACACTTTTGGACATCTCGAATTAACAATGGTTTCTACTTCGGGTAGATAAAAGGCTTAAATAATTAATGGGTAACCAGAATGGCTAAATGATTAGGGTTGTGTAAATAAACTGATCAATGGACTGATCTCACCTGACTAAAACCAAAAGGCCACATCAGTCATTAACTGTGACTACAAATAAACTATATAAATAAAGCATTATCATTATTTACTGTCATTATTACTTAGTGTGAATATGTAACTGTATTCACAAGATAATATCTCATGTAAATTTTCAAACTTTTCTATTACTTGTTACATTTTCCTTTTGAATTTTTCCCCACTGCTTCTGACAGTCTTTGGGTGTATGGTGTGGAAATGTGGATTAGGCCAATGACTAACAGTCATGTTATTCTCTTAAGAAACATCTCAAGATGGAGAAAAACTACTGATGACATTTACTGTTACAGTGTTATTAATCTATTGTGTATTATTTCCTCAAATATAAATATTTTCATCCAAAATAGACAAATTGTGAAAAATGTTCATTGATCTGTACTAAAGCTAAATTTTAACCCACCAAATCCAGACATTATTCATTTTCTAGTCAACAAAACCACAAAATTTTTTGATTTACCTGAATTGCTAACATGTTTGTTTAAAAATACACATAATTGACCTTTCACTTATCAAAATAACTTGCTAATTAAGGGACAGGTTTCTGACAGGCCTTTGGACACACCTGACATTTAGTTTCAATAAAATTAACAGACGGAGATGGAGATGAGAGAGACCAAGACCATCTCCCTCAAAATCAAATGTTTTTCCATTTATAGCTTATTTATATCATCCAGTTAAAAATGTGGTTAATCATAGAAGGCCTGAATTTTACAGCTTAACCCTGCTGTGAAAATAAACTGCTCAGTAAGTGGTGATTTGCTCCCTGGTGGTCGACTCACGTAAAAGTTTTACAGTGTCTGAATGTTAAAGTTGCTGCTGCTGTACGAGATTCAGGTGGATTTGCTGCACAAAGGCAGAACATTCTAGTTGCAACAAGGAAGAGTGTGTGCAGAGGGCCAGACAGACCTAGAATAGTAGTACACACCCAGGAAGCAGTTACACCTTTTTTTAAACACTAGCCTTTTCTTGTAGGCCTGCACCCAAAAAAAAAAAAAAAAAAAGCCCTCTTGGTAGCTTTGCTAATAAACTACTCCAACTACCTCTGCATATCCTGTCAACAACAGCCATTCACTGGAAGCCCAGCAGATCCCCTCTGACCTGGCTAATCATGATATTTGACACACCATGTCCTGACCTGACATTTAACAATAAATAAAATAATGCTACATTACCCCATGGAGGATTTTCTAGCCTTGGTTCATTCTGCCCAGCGTTGAACGGTGTGATTCTGGTACTCAAACCATTAGATGTACTTTGGCTAAGATTTTTTTTTAATACGTTTCATAAGCTAGCTCGACAGGCTAGCTACCGTGAAAGCTTCTAGATGGCTGAAAACTGAGCTGACAGGCTGGTTAACAAGGTAGCAGGAAAGCTAACGTGCTAGTAGGTCAATTTTGGCTGTGGCTACACCTCGCCAGCTGGTCGGGTTGCAAGATGTCCTCTGTCTTGCTGTTGGTGAAGCTGCTAGCTTAGCCGACTTTGTTTTTAGCCACAACGGCAGCTGGCTTTGATCCGCTAACCGTTAAGCTAAGCTAACATGGCGTTAGCATTTGGTAATAAAAGTCCAAAAAACCAGAGCGTAGCTTTGTGTCATACCTTTATAGTGTACACGGAGGTTGTTCTGGGATAGTCCGATGTAGCTGAACTTGTCCTTCGGGCTCCAGGACCGGGGAAGTGGAGTCTCGTTTTCGTTAACGGCCGGGTAGAGCCGACGAAGCCGTTGGTTGAGTTCTTTTTCCTGCTCGTTCAGAGCCGAGTCTCCGTGGACAACCACCGACATCAGAAACCCACCGCCCGATGACTGTCCAGACATGGCTACGACACGAGTTTTAGTAAAGTGGCTTGTCAGCAACAAGCCAGAGCCACCCGTGTCCGTCAGTGTCAAGTTTTAAAGGGGAGTTAGCAAAGCTAGCAAGCTAGGACGCTAAGCTAACTGACTTCGCTGGTTGTTGCAGAGAGGCAGCCAGAGCTGGTTAGCCGAGTAGCTAACCTGGCTAACGCGCTTAGCTTGGCCAGCAAAGGCGAAGCGATCGCTGAAAATGGCTCAGGTTGACATTAGGTGTCACAAAGCCACAAATGGAGACACGAGAATGAGACTGCCCCACGGGATCTGAGCAAAGAAGTTAAAAAAACAGGGAGGTGGTCGGTGCTGGGGATAAGTAACTACTAACGTTAGCCTAGACGGATCGACAAAGTATGAAGAGCTCGGCTAGCCTCGATCTTTTGTTTGTTGTCGGAGCGTTATCCGCAGATCCGATTGGCTGAGAGGAGCTCAACTCACTTCCTATGGGAATGTGAAGTAAATACACAGTGAGCGAAGAACTGTCTTAACAAGAGGTGACAAAGTGGACACAGTCAGCAACTCTTCATAATTATTGACATCAACGTCTTCAGTTTTTGAGCATTATTATTATTATTATTATTATTATTATTATTATTATTATTATTATTATTATTATTATTATTATTATCTACTTTTAACTATCGATGTTTCCAAACCAGAAGCACACTTAATTATATTTTTTTTATTTTTAATGTCCTAGGACAGCTGTCTGTAAGTTTATACAATTTTTTACTTATAATATTAGTGTGCACTCTTAACATCCATTCATCCACTTTCTTCCACTTATCCATTTCAGGGTCACAGGAGCATATTCCAGCTGTCATAGGGCAAGAGGCAAGATACACCTTCAACATGTTACCAACCTAACACACAGAGGCAGACGAACCAGTCACACCTACATCCAGTTTAGAGTCACCAGTTAACCTAAACCCATGCATGTCTCGGTAGGATGTCAGCGTACCCAGAAAGAACATTCAAACTCCACACAGAAAGGCCCCAGACTAGATTCCAACACAGGACCTTGCTGTTGTGAGGCAACAGTGCCAACCACTCTTTGCAGATATCATTTTATTTATTTCAGGTTTAGCTAGAAGGGTACTCAGTAGAGCGCACATCTCAGCCACCCCAAATTTTCTATGTGCTGATACCACACTGCAATAGATACCATCCAGTGTTGTCATACTCAATCATAAATTAAGAGATCATAAAGACTAGAATTTTATTTTACTGTTTTTTAAAAACTGTAAAATAATATTTAATATTTTTATTTTTAAAAATGAGATCCACATGAAGAGATAAAGGCATGTATAGTCTGGATATATTTTATCCAGTTTATGTACCCTAACAACATCCTCTGAAAAAACTAGATGAAAAAAAGAAAACCAAACATTTGCTGAGATGTAAACTGTATATGTGCGTGTGATTTTTGTGTAGGGTTTGTAGTTCACTTTGCATTATTGTGCATATTTAAATTGAAAATAGGAAAAGACAATGAATTATAAACAGTAATTGTTTATACCTGAGTAACAAATATCATCACGATAGATGAAAAATTCAGTGAGATATTAGAATTTTGCCAGTGACTGTGACCTCTAACCTAAGACTTTGGAAATGAAATCATATATTCTTGGGGCCCTATGGAACTGTTCCAACAACTCCAGAAATTTTTATCAAAATCTGTTTATAATTTTCAGAGTTATCCTGCTAACAGACACATAATCTGTCCACCAACAGTGGGCGAGGTAATAATATAGTGCCATCTCATGACCACATAAAAAAACAACAACAATTGTGTGTCATGACAAAAGTCATCCTGCATGTGCTAGCAAGCTATCAGATTCAGTAAGAAAGGTTCTGTTATCTAAAAATGACCTCTAAAAATGACCACTGCTCCCTGGCAGTGTTCTTCTGTTGTGGGAAAACATGTTGCGAGCCAATCAGGGGGTGGCTGGGGTGGATGGTAGCTGAACAAACACGGGACAGTGGGGGGGGGATTGTGGTTTTAATTTAGTATTAAATAAAGCTGAATCTTATGTTTGAAGCACAAAAAGTAAGGCACTTTTTTCTATGATAATCTTTTCCTAACCTTGTATTAAGTGCCGATAAATAGTATAACAAAAATCAGAATCAGAATCAGAATCTTTACTGTCATTGTACACAGAAGTTGCACAACGAAATTTAAAATGCATTCCTTTCTAGGTGCCTCAGACAATAAATAATAAAATAATAAAAATATGAGTGATAAAAATGATTACTAAAATACAGTGCACAATAGTAAATTAAGACGAAAAAAAAAAGTAATTATCATACTTATCATATTTACTAAGTATTTAGTATCAGTGTTTTACTGAACTGATATGCAGCTGATCAAATTGCCGAGTAATTATCAGTGAATAGATTTTCTGCAGGGCCCTTCTGTGTGTAAGTCAGCAGGGCACTCAGTAATCCAGCCCTGTTAGTTGTATTTCATAGTTAAATTAAAGGAAACCAACTCAGCCAAAACACACACAGACAGAAAAAAACTAAAACAAAAGCTTGGCAGTGATATATAATTCATGCCTGCCAGTGACTGAACTAAAAACAGTCCTTTTAAACATCATGTTTTGTCTTCGTTTTGTTTCCAGCAGCTCCGATTACTCTTATAAAGTCAAGTATTTTGGTTTTCTTTGTTTGGCTCACACGGTCTGTGAACGTCCCTCGCACCAACATGTGGGAATGTTCATTGCATCACTAAAAAGGAATGAAATGATGTTACACTCCCTGTAGGGAACCACTCGCTCAGATTCAAGTCCCCTGGAACACACACGTTAGAAGGCCTTGGCTGTTTATTATCATCAGCAAGGCGTGTGTTGTTGAAGCAGAGTGGGTACAAATTGTGCTGGGAACAGCTCCTTAGTGTCTGAAGCTAATTATTAAATAAATAAAACTGCAATGGAAACAAAAGCTCTGGATTCGAAACCAGTGGTGGAAAATGCATTAATCTAAAAACTGAAGCTATTTATACTATTATTGTAGGTTTTTTCTAGAGGGATTTCTTATCGTCTCACCTTACATTCAGCAGCTCACAGAGAAAGAAACTGCTTACACATCAATGCATCATTATAAACAAGGGGTGTCCAACTCATTTTAATCCATGGGCCATACACAGTGATATCAAGTGGACCCGAGCAGTAAAATCACTGCAAAATAAACTATAACAACAGTTATAGTATTTTGAAACAACTGTAACATTTTACAGAAATAATGATTTTCACACTTTGACAAACTCTGGTTGGTGGATCCTTTTAAACAAATTTTAAACAGGAAGTGAAACTGATCAGGAATCTTTTCTGGGAGCGTGTCCTGGGTCCAGATAAGCAGGATTAACCAGAACCCCTGGAGAAAACCTGTGTGAGCATGGAGGAGAACATAAAAACTCCACACAGAAAGGCTCTGCTAGGTTTGACCCTCTTCCCACAAGGCAGCAGTGCTAACCACCATGAGGCCAACATCAATTTACCATCAGCTCTATGTTTGTAATCTAATTCTTTATGTATTGATCACAGTATTGCAAATTAATCAAATTTTAGTTTACACTTCATGCTGATTTTACCCAGTTCTGGGTGTTTATTAGGTACACCTACTTTGTTGATGCCAGAGGTCAGAGGAGAATGGGAGAAACCAAGGTATGCAGAAGAGCATATCTGAACACACAACATGTTGAACCTTGAAGCAGATGGGCTACAGCAGCAGAAAACCATACCGAGTGCTAAAAACAGGAAACTGAGGCTACAATTTGCACAGACCTACGAAAATTTAACAGTGTGGTAGGGTCAGAACTTGTCATAAACAGCATGAAAGCTTGGATTCATCCTATCAATGGTTCAGACTTGTGGTGGTGTTGTAATGGCACACTTTAGACCCCATCGTGCCACTGTGCCACAGCGTACCTGATTACTGTTGCTGACCATGTCCATCGTTTTTAGACCACAGTGTATGTTCTGATGGCTGCTTCTAGAAGAACAGCATGCCATGTCACAAAGCTCAAATCGTCTCAAAGTGTTTGTTTTTTTTTAATATGTCAGTGAGTTCATGTACTCAAACGGCCTCCACGGTCACCAGATCTCCATCCAATTGAGCAGCTTTGGAATGTGGTCGAACAGGAGATTCTCATTATGGATGTGATGCTGACAAATCTGCAGCAACTGTGTGATGCTGTCACATCAATATGGGCAGCATCTTCTTTGCCATGAAGAATTGAGGCAGCGCTGAAACCAAAAGGCCATCTAACCTGGCACTGGCAAGGTATACCTAACAAAGTGGCTGGTAAGTTTTTGTGCACAAGCAATAAAAGGTGCACATTTGCACCATTTCTTCTAGATATTCATGTGCAGTATCAGGAGACGGTCTGCATTTGTGCATATTCAAAAAGGAATTAGTTCAAATGTTAATTTTACACTTGAAGATTTTACTTTCAGTTTAAGATAAATTAAACTATTTAATACATTCTGACAAAGGCCCATGCATTTCAGTGAATACTGTTGCTAAAAAAACAGTTATCCTCTAATCAGTTTTGCATCTTTTCTTTAATTGTTATATTAGGATAAAAAAAAAATTGTCACCAGAGGTTCAAGACTGTTTTCATAAGCTACAAACCACAAATGTGTGATAACAATACCTGAGAAGGTACTGCCCCACTGACAACCCTTTGTACCCCTAAAAAGTACAATTAGGTACTGAGAACATGGGTCTAATGAGCATAATTCTTCATGCTCTTTTTGTGCTTATACGAGTTACTGCAAATTAATGATGAGCTACCAGCTTCACCTCATACATATTTATATACCCAGCTTATTTTTGACTCAGGTCTCCCGGTGAGTTATTTGTCCAGACGTCTCCGCTCCAGACAGTGCCAAGAAAGCATGAAAACATGACTGTTCATTTGACTTTCAAATTTAAACTGTGAACGCTGATGATGCACTGCATTTGTATCATCCTCTAAAACAACAATCTGAGCTGATCCGAAGCAGATCCAGCCTAACATGCATCCATGTGTGGAAAAAACACAGATTTATGGTTGCTGTTGCAAAACTGTTTTAATTGACAGATGCATTCAGTCAAATACCAATCATTCCATCAGCTGACGCTTTTCTGGTTTTGAGCACAATCATCAACAACCTGAATAAAGACACTGGATATAAAGACTTGTGCAAAGACAGGACATCCAGCAAAACCTCAGCAGTGAAGGTGGAGCGGATGCTGGATGGTCACAGCACCCTCTGGTGGCTCAACAATAAGTACATTGTGGGCAGAAGTTAACAGCAGATTCCATTTCTATGCAAAAAATTATCTGTCTTAATCTTTTACTGCAAAGATTAACAAGTTTACTCTTTTCCATTTAATGTTAATTATCAACATTTTTACCCAAAAATTTGTATCTGCCTCTATTTATTCTATTTGAAGGCAATATGTTGTTGGACCTGGGCGTGGGCATGTGGGTTTATAGCATCCTGTCCAGCAGACCACAGGTGGTATGTGTGGGTCACCTCACCTCATCCTCCCTTACCCTCAACACCGGATCCCTCCAGGGCTGTGTGCTCAGCCCTCTGCTGTACTCGCTGTACACCCATGACTGCGAGGCCACATCAGAGGACTAAGAAGCAGCAGAGGGACCACCATCCATTCCTCATCAGTGGTGCTAAGGTGGAAAGAGTGGACATCTTCAAATACCTGGGAGTGACCATCTCATGGGACCTGTCCTGGAATCATCACATTAACATCACTGGGAAGAAGGCCAGACAGCGTCTCTACCTCCTCAGGTGGCTGAGAGACTCCCACTCAAGGTGCTCAGGAACTTTTACACCTGCGCCATCGAGAGCATCATGCGTGGGAGCATCACCACCTGGATGGGAAACTGCACTAAACAGGACTTCATGTCCCTTAAAAGGGTGGTTCGTTCAGCTGAACGGACCATCAGAACCACGCTGTCTAACCTGCAGGACATTTACACCAAGCAGTGCAGGTCGAGGGCTAAGAAGATCCTTAAACAGCCCAGCCACCCCGGACACTCTCTGTTCTCCCTGCTCCCATCGTTCCGGCGTTCCCGCTGCCTGAGGACTGAGACTGAAAGGTTGAAGAAGAGCTTTTACCCACAAGCCATCTGTCTGCTCAACTCTGAGCCATAAACTGGACTATTATGCACAATGTAAATTATTATATTCTATTATTCTATTATTCTATGTATAGTGTGTATAGTGTATAGTGAATTACTTATTTTTATTCTTCTTATTTATATATTTTTTTATTAATTATTTTCTGCTGCAGGTACAAAATTCATTTCACTGTGCATTGTACTGTATATAACTGTCCATGTGATGAATAAACATTATCTTATCTTATCGTATCTTATCTTATCACTGCATTTTAACTGCACTGTAAACCCAGATTTTGATTCCACTTAAAAATATTGAGTTCGTATTACTTAAAATTGCCTAGAATGTGAACATTACTTGTTAATGCTGAGTAGACTGTACTTTTTGGTGGTCTATCTTTGTGTAATCATGTGTTTGAGTTCAAACAACTTAATATCATCAAGTTTTGCACCTGCTAAAAAATCTAGTTTATACCAGTTTTAACAGACTGGATTAATGTGCAGCTGCATGGTGGCATGATGGTTAGCAGTGCTACCTCACAGGTAGAATACCATCTAGAAGGTCTGGGTTCAATTCCGGCTTGGCCCAGGCCTCTCGCTGTTTGGAATAGTAGACATTTGGTGTTTTTGTTCACAACGTTCTCTCGTATAGTTTTTTTTATTGTTCCATGGACAAATGTTATTTGTAACTGTTAATGTACCAGCATTCAGCAGGGCTGAGTTTTATCATGTTTATTTACCAAATTTAAACAGACACAGTTCAACACTGTAAAAAATATTTGTGTTACTGGGCAGCATGGTGGCATGGTAGTTAGCACTGCTACCTCACAGCTAGAATAGCTATCTGATAGTCTGGGTTCAATTCCACCTTAGCCTGGGACTCTTGCTGTGTGGAGTTTGTATGTTCTCCCTGTGTCTGTGTGGGTTTTCTTCCACAATCTGAAGACATGCAGTTACTGGGATTAGGTTAATTGGTCTCTCTAAATTGCCCACAGGTGTGAATGATTGTCTGTGTCAGCCCTGCAACAGGCTGGTGACCAATACGGGGTGTACCCTGCATCTTACTGCCTTGTCAGCTGGGATAGGCTCCAGCCCCCACCACCCCCACACAACCATGAAAAGGATAGGGGGAATGATTGATCAAAAGACATTTTATTTTTTCATGAACTATAAAAGATAAGTTTGGTCAATTAGCACATACAATTTAGTTCAATTGGAAATGGAGTAGTGCTTACTTAATAGGCTGAGTTAAATGAACTGTTTCATTACTTAAAAAATTTAAGGCAACGAGTTACCTTGGTTTTTTTAAGTAGATTCAACTTATCCGGGTTTACAGTGTGCCAGACCTTGAATAGGAACAAAACACAAGCAATTAGTCTCTTTTTAGTTAAATTTAATATCACAGATATAACTTAAGATCTTTGATGTGACTCTGCTGCTTGCATTTTACATATTGTATTCATATTAAAATACCTATTATGCTTTTCCTTATTTTCTGTCAGATATAAACTGTTACAAAGGTAGATGATTATGTTAAACATATCCAAAGTTTCAAATAATGGTGTTATATGCACAAGTAATGCCAGTGAATCAAACATTTCAGGCTTTAAATGATCTAAATGCTCGGTTTCTGCCAGTTTTCTAATCTTGGCTCTATATGATGTCAGGATGTCCCTAATATGGCCATCACAGGCACACAGCTCTGACTGTGACCACAGTGCTCCATCCACCTGCAGTTCAAAGTTCTTCTGTTTGTGAGGGACAGCCACTAAGCTGGCTGGTTAATACCTAACCAGGTCTGTCAGGGCACAGAGTCGTCACCTTGCATGTAAATGAGCCACACCAGTGTGGGACCCTGGAGATGAGAACAGTCTTCCTTCAGATTTCTAACTACAACATCATTTTGCATTACATTAAACAGATTCCTCCAGAAGTAGTGCTTTAGTTTGAGTTGTCTCATATTTTGAGCTGAATAAGCAAACTACCAACCTAAAAACTGCAGAAATTAACATGTATAATAAAGAAAAGGCTCCAAACTGCAATGTAAATAATATTTTTTCACTATTCAAGTAACTGTTCACATGGTTAGTTACACAGTAACATCCCCATTAGTGAAGGAGCTTCTGGAGATCTATTGTCAAGCATGTTCAAAGCAAAGCATGGCCAATTCATTTGGTCTCATTATGGTGGTAAGCAGTCCCAGAATTCATGGCAGATACACTGGCAGAACCCATAGACCATGATCATGATGAGGCTGGCAGGAACCAGGCTCACCAGAAGCACCCCAAGTGTTGTCCTCTGCATTATGAGCAGGTAAACCCCCATTGGCAAGGAGCTAAAATACAAGAGCCCCAGGACCCATACCAGTGCCCGGGCTGAAGTCTGGCACAGGAGGGCTGCACAGTTCCACATCGTCCACCTCTGAGCGATGGATGCCATAGAGTCCAGACTGGATGAGCGGTAGTCCTGGTTTGATGAGTAAGAGCCATGTGTCTGCTGATGGTAGGGATGGAGGTCTTGGGTGGATAGAGATGCTGGCGGAGGCTCCATGATAGTGATGACAACAAAATTAGGTGAGCTCCGGATGGTGGAGTAGGGCGTGGAGGAAGACGCGGAGGAGGAAGGAGATATAACAGGTGAGTTGCTACTCATTAGCGAGCTGAGGCGCGTGGGGCTGAGGAGTAGCTCAGTAGTTGCCTCCTGGTGGAACTGAAGGTTTCTATGATTCCTACTTTGGAGGGCCAGTGTTGTCACCAGGTTGCAGTCATCAGGCAGGCTGCTCACAGCCTCGCCCGGGAGTCTGGTGAGATAGCGACAGAACGGACACACCAAGGCATTGGGAGGCGACTCACCCAAGTCCAGGATCTTAATGAGACACTTGGCGCAGAGACGGTGGCAGCACTCGAGCACCTTTGGCCTTCGACTCCCCAGGTTGTAGGCACAGTAGCAGATCTTACACTCCATCTCTTCAGTGCCCAGCGTGTCCACGAGGGCACAACCTCCACTGCCACCATCCTCAGTGTTTTGTATCTCAAGCATCATCCTGTCCTTAAACTTTATCCAACTGTGAGATCAAAAGTAAAATCCAACCAAACGCTTGAATCCAGGCTCAGCACCAGCAACTCTCCCATAAATGGAGACACTGTTAAAATTCCGCTCCACTGAAAGTTTAGGCTTCATTGTGGCTCTCCAATAGCCTCCTAAAATGTGTGTGTGTGTTTCTGTGTGAAGACAGAAGACAGAATTGCGAGGAGGTGAATCCCCTCGCAGGATCTGGCCTCTGGTGTTTGCTTGGCTCCAAGTAGTTGGGGTGACTGTGCTTCATTTGGAGTAAAAAGCCTTTCATGGGCTGCACAAAAAAGGGGGAGAAGGGTGGGAGAGACACTGAGAGAAAGACCTAAAGAGAGAGCGAGAGAGCGAGACAGAGGGAGGGAGACAGATAACTGTTAACACAGCAAACAGAGGCGAAAGGACAACAAAGCGGAGCCTGTACAAACCAGGGCTGGAATTTTCGAGTCTGATCTTTTGTTGCTCAGTGAAATTCAGTCCAATTAGTGACACACACACACACACACACACACACACACACACACACACACACACACACACACACACACACACAGAGTACTGTATTCATGACTTCAGAGGACTACACAATAACTTAGATTGTGTAAACTTAACAGCCACTTGTTGCCTACACACATCCCAACCATTAATGATGTCCGCACCTTTAATAATTTATATAATTTGGATTCAGTTTTTGCGTCCATGAGGAAGACACATCCCAGTAATGTGACTGTGTAAAAAAAAAATAAAAATTAGGTCCCCACAATGTATGAATAAATCCAGCTAATGTGCACATACTGTAAAGACTACTGTAATGAATGTATTCACAAAACTTTTCTTTAAGTGTGTGTGTGTGTGTGTGTGTGTGTGTGTGTGTGTGTGTGTGTGTGTGTGTGTGTGTGTGTGTTTGTGAGCATGCATGTAAATATGCAAAATTATATGGCCAAGTGCAAAATGTGTGTGTCTGTGTGTATGTTGATCCTGTGTGTTTGCATGCTTGAAATGAATGAATGAAAAGTGTCACTTTGCAGATAAAGATTTGTTTTCATGATGCAAATTCTTCTGGAATTCTTCTACCTGTATTCTCTTTGATTGCTTTCATTTTTCCTCATAATATATATTTAAAACTGTTCTTTAATTGTTCTCCCAAGTCTTGGCAAGTCCCTTTTGTTCTTCTCCGTAATATAAGCTGAGGGTTAGGGCTATGGTCAAAATTGTAGCTTTAACTTAATTTATACTATTTTATGAAGCTTTCTCACCGTTTTTGCCCAATCACTGATGACTCGTTTCAATTAATAATAATTACAGAATACTTATGCAATGGCAAACACTCATGTAGCTGTTAATGTGCACATTCTACTGGTTTGTGATGATTATTTAAGTTGTGTTCTGTTCAGATTTAGCTATGAAGAGACCATCATGACTGGGATGAATAATGGCTCCCAGTCAATGTTCTTGTCCATGGTTGGGGTTTCCATTAATAAAACCCTCTGCTGTAACTGTGAGTGGTGTGATGGACACAGGAAAGCAACACAAAGTGAGATGAATTATACAAATATTGTGTACAAGTAATCTTAGCTTTCTAAAGCATATAATCTCAGTATGTGTGTGTAGTATAAAATTTGCTGCATATTATCTGCTAAGGAACAAACAGCAAACACTGACAAAGAGCTGGTGGACACACTGGAGAATTTAGCAGCTAAAGAGACAGAAACCCTGCAGAGGAGCAGGAAGAAAGTCAACATTATACAGGTGGTGTATTGTAACTGATGAATATATGAATAAGCAGTTGCTTACTAAAAAGGTTAGACTGGTGCAGATTATTGTTTCAACCACATATTTTTGCATGAAATCTTACAGATTCTCTTTTTATTTGTAACATTGTTGTCATTTGCTTTCACACTAATACATAAAATCAGCCATATTACGATCATGGTTACAGCAAAAATAAATCAAACTACCCAACTTTTGCAAAGACAAAAAAAATTTCTTACCGTTAAAGATACCCTTGAGTTAGTCTTGAGACCAGACCCACTGATGCGAATATGTGTCGGAATTGGTGAACTGGTGTGGACTGAAGGAGTGGACCCGGCAGTGGAAAGTGGAGCAGGTCATTGTTGGAGCCCCGATCTTGATTTATGGCCAGAACAGCACAGGCAGCAGAGCAAAATGGGTCAGCGCCTCTTTGTAGATGTGAGCTTTCCTCGTTAAGATGGGCTCGTTCTAACTCTGCTGAGTATGGCAGGTGGTCCAGTCTGCTGTCTCTAATGCAGTGTCATTTAGCTGTTATTTGTCCATCCATCCATCCATCCATCCATCCATTTTCTTCCACTTATCTGGGGCCAGGTCGCTCCCTCACCTCCTCCAGCTCGTCCAGGAAGATCCCAAGGTGTTCCCATGAGATATAATCTCTCCAGAGTTCTTGGGTCTGCCCCACGGCCTCCTCCCGGTAGGACATGCCTGAAACACCTCATCCAAGAGGCGCCCAGGAGGCATCCTGGGCAAATGCCCGAACCTCCTCAACTTTTGATATGGAGGAGCAGCGGCTCTAATTTGAGCCAGTCCTGAATGGCTGCACCTCTCACCCTATCTCTAAAGGAGAGGCCAGCCACCCTTCAAAGGAAGCTCCTTTCTGCCGGCAGAAATGAGCTGTTATTTGTTTGTCCCTTTAATCAGAAAACTATGAAAACTAATGATAAGTGCCAATTAAAATTTACACTAGCCTCATGCAATAATCTCAAAGACTGTAACTAAACCAGTTTTGTCACCAAGATTGTGGACAGTTTGGTCTTAATCATTATAATAAGTAGATTACTGTGCAAAAGTCATATGTATATATATGAGGCAGGGCATACAAGGAATGCCATGAGTCCCAAGGTCAAAATGGGATATGCCCCCAGAGCTAGCTGAGAGTGACAGAGCTAAGATCCTGTGGAACTTCCAGATACAGACAGACAAATTGGTGATGGCTCATCAACCGGACACAGTAGTGGTGGACAAACAGAGGAAGTAGCAATACCAAGCAATAGCAACATCAGGGAGAAGGAACAAGAGAAGCTTGAGAAATACCAAGGGCTGAGAGAAGAGCTAGTGAGGATGTGGAAGGTGAAGGTAAAAGTGGTCCCAGTGGTAATCAGAACACTTGGGGCAGTGACCCTCAAACTAGGAGAATGGCTCCAGCAGATTCCAGGAATGACACCCAAACTCTCTGTCCAGAAGAGCGCAGTCCTGGGAACAGCTAAGATCCTGTGCTGGATCCTCAAGCTCCCAGGCTTGAGTAGGCTTGGGTAGAGGACCTGAGCTTGGGGGACAAACAAAAAACCACTTTTAATGGGTGCCCAAAAAGGTTATAGCACCTTTCTAGTCTTACTGACCACTCAAAGCTTTGCCTATCTCACCTCTGCATCTACAGACAATTTAGAATCCCAACTAACCAAACATTTGTATTGTTGGTCTGTGAGTGGAAACTCAAACACCTAGCTAAACCTTGGCTGTTTATCAGTAACATGAATCACTTGTCTGGACATATGCCTTATTTCTGTACTGTTTTTCTTGCATCGTGTTTATAAGAAATTCAATTTAAAGATGGACTACTGGCATTTGACAGCGAGTGGACAGAAAAACAAGCACGAGCCACCAAGTTGTTCCAGTTGATGTGTTAGAAAACAGTTGCCAGTTTACATTTACAGCATAAACTGGGCAGTACTTCCCGTCCTTTATAGTCACAGTGTGTCTCTGATGAATGCAAGTTAAATATTGACTTTCTGTTTTGCTTTTAGAGTGGGTGGAGACCAGCATCAAGCAGCTATTCTTCACCCTTTTCTAACTTTGCTAAGAAACATCAGAATGTAATCTGATTACATTTTATTTAATGCAGCTGCAGCTCCATGTACAGTATAATCTTTTGCACACATAGGCTCTATAATGAAAACAATAGAACAGACAAAGGACGTCACGCTCCAATAAATGTACACATACAGACACATACACACACCTGACGTCACCAACCGGAACCACAACAACACCAGAGACAGAGACCAAAGTGTGGCGCTGATTTCAGTTAGAGACAATTGCACAGGAAACAAGGTGATTCCGTCTTTCAAAATAAAGGCACAATGATAACAACAATAAACCAAAAATTAATGCAAATGCATTTCCTGTGGTTACAGTATGCAACAGGATAATCTACAGGAGAATGTACTGACACACTGCACAGTCACGGACATTTTCACCTATTATGTGCCCTGGACACTCATCACCTGATAAAACCCCTGTTGCTCACAGGTTTAATATATATTTTTGATCAATGTTCAGTCAAAAAAAAAGATTTTTCCTTTTCAGTTTGTGGACATTGAATAGATTAATTACAGGTGTAAGAAGATAAATCCTAGATTTCAAATATAAAGCCACAATTGTTTGATTAAACTAATAAAAATAAGCAATTATGCTAGAAAGTACCAGCAGTACTTTTACTCAAACACAGTACTTAAGCACAATTTTGTGGTACTTGCGTTTTATGCAACTTTATACTGCTTGTCCTGCTTTTCAGTAGGTAATCTTATGTATTGTTATGACATTTATTTCACTGAAAGTGACTTATTTATCTCTGCTCACAGAATAATGATACAAACTATATATTCAAGCGATAAAACAAATAATTTATTAACAAAGAAGACTATGTGATTTAAACGCATTAGTTTTAATTGCAAAAGTGCAATTTTTTTTTTTAAGTTTTTTTTTTTTTTTTGAGTTGTGAGACACTTATTTTGAAATCCCACCACCGGAAAGGGGCTCAGTAAACTCTCTACCTTACTTCACACCCATCTCTGCTGAAGGAGCGGAGGGGCAGAGCGGAGGGACCCCGGTCGTTTTCCAATGCTGGGGAGCCAGGAAGCAGGATCCGCCGGCGGTGGGCAGGTGGCCTCCGCCGGGCCGCTGAGCCGGGAGCAGGAGACCCTTCCCGGCCGCGCAGGGTGTCGCCTCGCCGGCCTGGTCAGCTGGAGGCGGAGACCGTGCAGGACTTCAGCCGTGTTTGCTGCAGCCAACGCGATGTTCTGGTAGGCATCATGACGCAGGGATATCTCACAGCACTGAGAACTGAGGAAAATTAATTATGACTTTGGATTACACATTAAATAGTCTGTTTGAAAACATGACATCCTACTATCTTCACATTATAGGCGTAATTATTTAGTCTTTTTATATATATATATATATATCTTTACTAAATCCTTTGGTCTTACTTTTAAATTGATCCACACTTCACACACTGGCAGTCTTAACACACTGTCACGATGAAAAACAAACAGACAAACACAAACAAACAAAAACAGGTTACCACTGATGTAACTTGGTTTCTGAATTTTTCTATATTTTCAAAATGTTTATGTTTCTTATATAAATATAAACAAACATAAAACATGAATAATTTTGGACTTTGTGTCTCTTTATGAGACGAAATTCATCCATTTTTTTTTTTAAATAAACAGTTTTCACTCTTCTCATTCTGTGACATATTTCCTGTGGGGAATTACATTGAGTGGAATTTATTTTATGGCCTAAAAATAAAATAATAATTTACAATGAATCAACTGTAAAACAAACAAACAACAGCATCGACTGTAAAACAAACAACAACAACACACAAAAAAACATTAAAACCTCAAATTAGTTTGTAGGTAGTATTTAATTTTTGTGTATTATTTGTATTATTATATATTCCAGTTGCACTACTTTACTGCTGCAGTGCTTTTGCAAGGGGAAAACTCAGAGATTACTGTAATAAAGCATGTCTTACATGAAATCCTGTATCCTGATAATGAGAATACAGTGCAATTTTCTCAGAGTGGTAAGGAAATAATAGAATATTTTAACTCCACTATGGATGGTGAGGTTTTTTTTTAAACATCCATCAATATAGGATTATGTATCCAAAAACAAAATAAAGGGTTGGTAGTCTGATTCACAGAATACCAATTTGTAAAAACAGCTGCAGTACAAAAATCAAAATGTCATGTTTGCACCAAGCCCAAGAGTTAAAGTGTGGAGTGCGTCAGAACAACGAGCTGCTGTGAGTGAAACTTGTTCTGTTTCTCTGCAGGTTCGTGGCCTTTGGCTCGCTCCGGGCCTACAGCCTCCTGGCTGTCCTCCTGGCCCTGCTGGTCATCGCTGTCACTGCCCGAGATGTGGTTCACTCCAGATCTGCGGGTAACCCAAGCACCTGTTTTTTCTTAATTTTGCAGCACATTAGAGACTAAATGATCAATTGATTAATGATAAAAATAATTAGTAAAATAATTATAATGAAAACAATCTTTATTCACACCTTTCTTGCCTTGATCTTGTAATTCTAGACCTTCAGGTACAGCAGGCTGATAACACATTTAATGCAAACTAGAAGCTAAACTAAATGATCCACAGTGTGTAGAAACAACAGCTATGACTTCATGTTAAAGAGGTCTGTGTATTGTGTGGCAGAGATATCAATTGAAGTTGAAACAGGGCTGGGCTGCACTGTCACGTAATATCTCTTTGAACCAGAAGCTGGTGCGTTGGGTCAGCATAGCATGCAGTGGTCTGTGTCCAAAATGGATGGACTTTGTCATAAACATTTTTGCTACAGCTGTAATAATGTAGGTGTAGCCTTTCTGGGAGTAACGAACCCTTGATAATTAAAAAGAAGACAGAATGAGATCAGAAGATGGAAAAGAAGTAAACACCCTAAATATATATATTAAAAAATTATGATATAACTCAACCAAAACTGTGAAAGTGTGAAAGAACAAGAGACAAAATAATTTTTACTATTTAGAGACCTTTATTATGGAGATTGGAGCTGGCTTTGGAAGCTGAGGTAGTCGCAGGAAATTGCTTAGCGGCAGGCGGATGATGTTCCTGAGGAAGAACACAGAGAGAAGGCTTCGGGATTATGGCAGACTGTTTTAACATAAAGTCCGTTCCACCACACTTACATTACAGATATCTGAAATTGACTAGATGACTGTCCTATGACTAGATGTATTATTAAATTAAGATATCTCTATTTATATTTTGACTAGACAAAATACCTATTTGAGATATCTCTAATTACATTCTGACTAATAGAAATGATGCCAGATTTACCATTGAGTTGAATGGAGGCTTCATATCTAGATATCTACAATGAATTACTGACTATCTGAAACACATATTTCAGATTTTGACTAGTCATAATTATGTTTGAGATATCTTAAATTGTAATTACGGATGTGTGACCCTTCAAATGACAAATCCGGTGACGTCATTTGAGATATCTTTATTAAAGGAATTTTGACTCGTCAAAATGTAAATGCAGATATCTTAAATTACCATTCTGGATAGTCAAAATGTATTTTTAGATATCTAAAATGTAATTACAGATAGTCAGACGAAACGGATTTTATGTTAAAATGGCCTGCCATATCGGGAAAACAAACACTGGATCAGGTTTTAACTTTTAAATTGGTCTTGTGAGTTATTACTGAGGTAGAAACTACAGTCTGGTGAGGAATGGTTGGAGAGGCATGGTAGATAATGTGCACACAGAGGAGATGATGGGAGGCTGATGAGCAGGCTGGGTGAGGTGGTGAGCTGCTTGTGCAGGATGAGCAGAGCTGGGAACCAGGTGGAAGAGAGACCACACCCACACTCATCTGCAATGAAAACACAAACAGGCAGACAGACAAGGGGGACGGCACTGAAAACACAGGAAAGTGAAAACACGGAAGCACTTGGGAGTCTTTTAGGGGAGGATTTTGGCTGTAGCACAAATCAGTAAAGAGAATGGGATTGTTGGCAAGAATCCCGAACATTTACACAGGGACACCTCGAATAATTAATCCAGCTTAAACCCAAAATGTTCTCTCGCCGGAGCTATGAATGGCTGCTTTGAAACCAAGTCCATTTGGTTCAGATGTTTGCATGATTTCAGCCTCATCCTGACTCAGTAGCCAGATGAGTAAGGATGAGACATCATCTTTCATGTCAGACGGTGACTCATCAGCCTGCCTGTTGCTCACAATTACAATTTAAACACATTGCACTCATAATATCAGCAGTTATTTAAAAAAACAAAGTGAAATTTTGATGTTATCAGTGTATTTTGAAGCTCCTTTCATTTTCATGCTTTACCCAGCACCTGTTATTGCATACTTCAGGTCATACAGTATAATTTCATAGCATCAGAGTAATTATGAGCTAAACATGGGGTTAGAAGCAGAGAAAGAGTGTGTATGATCTATTGTTATGGTCACCATCAAGGTGAGGGCAGGAATGTCGATCATCCAGTAAATCCTTCAGGCTCAGCTCTCTGTTCGCCACAGTTTACTGATACACCGGCAGTCCTCCTGCCAGTTGCCTGCTCCACGCCTGAAAATAATTCTGTTTGTATTGCACGTAAACTGCTTCTAAATGATGAACTGGCAGGATCCAAAAAGTAATTTTAATTTGATCTACTGAAACTAGAACTCTGACAAAGAGTGACTTGCTGTCAGCTGCAGCTGACAAATTAAAAATAAATCACACAAATGTAATAAAGAAAGTTGTTTTTTTTTTTTCCCCACAGGAGTTCAGTTATGGCGCAGCATGACAACAAGGTGAGGCACTAAAGTGCGTGTGATTGTGATGTGGAGGTTTGTTGGTGTTTGTTTGTTTGGTGCAAATTAAGATTGGAATGTTTGGACTTTTAAAGAAAGGAATCTTCATGCAGGTTAATTCAAAGGTTTTCCAGCAGCTGCTGTCTTGGTATTTGTTGGTTCATGAACCTGGAGGCACCCATAGGTCAGCCTAGTTAATTTAAACAAGGACACTAAGAAAGAACACATATCTGGATCAAGTCTCTGCTGAAACCACATCGTCTTAAATGTTGATTTTAACCATTTTTGACACATTGAAACAACTGACACAACTTGTTTTTGCAGCCTAAATGTTGAAGAACAGCCTGAGTGAAAAATAAAAAGCTGATCAGCTTAAATTGTTGATGTCATGATGAAGGAAAGTTTAACTGGATGTTTGTGACTCCTGAAATCAATTTGATATAATCAGCTACCGTAACGACATCTCGGTTTGTTGTTGAGTCGCAGAAAGAATCCACTCGCAGCAGTAGGTCAAATTACACAGTGTAGCTTCATGAATCACATCTAGCTTATGACTGGATCTCTGTTTGCACAATCATATTCTGCTGTGTAAACAGTATATTTTGCCCCTAAAATGCACGACACCGGAGACTGAAGTTTAACTCAGAGTGGACCTTTAATGCTGTTTGCTCCAAGTCCAAAAATCCAAAACATTTACCAAACAGAGCGAGAAAATCCAAATACCAGAGATAACTAGGAACATAATTCTCAGAGAACACAGTGAGGAGACACAACGCTACATGGACGATACAACAACGAACAAAGGGAAGACTGAGACAATATATACAAGAGGTAATGAGGGAGGTGGAAACAGGTGGAGAAGACAGCTGAAGACAACATAACGAGACGGGGGGGAGTAAATGTGACATAAAACACAGAGAACAACCACTACCAAAATAAAACAGGAAGTAAGCCAGAAGTGAACAGGGAAATTAAGATTAGATTAAGATTAACCCAACAAGACTCAAATAACAAGACTAGAAAATAAATTAGAAAAAACCTATAAAAAAAACCACAAGTGAATAACAGCAGCAACTCTAATAATATGCGGCTGCAGACACCCATCTCCCCTGTGTTAGTCTTGTCTGTCCTACTCTTGGATGGTAGTTCTGAACAAATTCTCTTGTACAGTATGTATGATGACGATAAAGAATAGAATGCCGAATAGTGACTGCCGTCACAGTCTCCTGTGCAAATATCAGTAACCAGGATACGAGTGTTTATCGTGCATACAGGGACCTGCAGGAGCAGGATTCTCTGCAGACGTAATTTCCTGGATATAACCAGGATAAACCGCACCACCGGCATGTCCCTGTAAACACACTCCATGAACTCACAGGTTATTTTAATTTAATTTTATTATTTTTTGCAATTACAATGTCACACACCCTAATTTTGGGCTGTTGCATTATTCATTACTGATACTCACTAAATGCTTCAGTCCTGTCCTGATACCAGTTCACAGGCTATATATGAAAAATGGACATGGCCAATCTAAAGTGTTCACTTTCACCATCCTGGATCTGATTGTGAAAGGGAGGGACGCTGCGTACTCATAATTTTATCAATTACCTCATACAGTGACCTTTTACTGTCTAAGTACTGAAATTTATAAAAAGTGTCATTTTGCTATAGATCACTTTTTTCTTTTTTTTTTTACATATTAGATGTGTTGCAACAGTTGATCTT
The DNA here is from genome assembly GCF_007364275.1 of Archocentrus centrarchus. NCBI lineage: Eukaryota > Metazoa > Chordata > Actinopteri > Cichliformes > Cichlidae > Archocentrus > Archocentrus centrarchus. The sequence goes on along the minus strand of NC_044362.1, from coordinate 32,024,106 downwards.
TAACCAAACACATAATCATCTGGCTTTTTCTTGCCTTTTTAAATTCCAGCTCTAATAACTTTGGAATAGTCTTTGATATTGATTGGCTCCTGCTCCGACTGGCAGTGATGAAACCTCCAATTCAAAGTTTCTGAAGTTGTTGCCTCTGCTTTGTTACTCCTGCAACTCCTGCTTTCACAGATGCACTGAATGCCACCTGACAGAGGTGTTCTTCAACCTGCCGGGTTCTGAGTAAAAAGTCAGAGTTATATCAGATTGCACTGATGCGCCAATAGTGCAGCTAATATTTTGGTGGGTTAAATGCTAGCAGATGGGTCTCCTGTGTCCTGCTTCCTGCATTGTTCAGTTTTTTTTTAAGTCTGAGATCTGAGAAGTTTGAACCTGTGGTCTAAATGCTGCTTTCTGCTGTTTTACTGAACATGTCTCACAGTAACAGGAAGGGAGTGGATCCTCCTGCTTTAGCGTGCTTACTTATGTTTACAGAAATAATAATAATGCATTAGTCTTATATAGCGCTTTTCTAGACACTCAAAGACGCTTTACAATTTCATGCATTATTCATTCACACCTGGTGGTGGTAAGCTACTAATGTAGCCACAGCTGCCCTGGGGCAGTCTGACAGAGGCATGGCTGCCAATTTGTGCCTACAGCCCCTCCGACCACCACCACTCACAACCACATTCACACTTAGGCAATGTGGGTTAGGTGTCTTGCCCAGGGACACAATGACAGCATGCGCTCAGACAGGGACTCGAACCAGCAACCCTCCAGTTGCAAGGTGAGCACCTGCCCACTGCACCGCTGCCACCCACGAACTTCCATCTGTGCTGATTTTGTTGTAAAGACACCGTTAAATAAATCATCAGTATGATGTGTTTGAAAATCATTTTGTTGTTAGTTAAAAGGTCAAAGGTGAAGGTCTGTGGACATTAAAATGGAAGGAAAGGAACAGTTCCAACATCCAAGAGAACACCAAGTTTAAAGACTATTAACTGTGTTACGAGAGGTGAGCTGAGGCTAAAAGCTAAGCTTGTAACCCCCCCACCCCCCAAAACAAAACAAACAAGCAAGCAAATAAACAAATAAAAACAAAACCCCGGTTTCTAATCTGCGTCTTAAATCAGTTCTGCTTCTCATACATGTCTGCATCTGCTGGTGTTGCGTCAGTGTGTTTTAGAGCCATTTGCATTTCAAACTGGTTAAACACGATTTGTCAGAAACAAAGCAGATGCAAATTTAAAACGGGAACCTCTGTTTCATTTGTTACTTTCTCAAAGCTGTTTTTCTTTGGCTCTCATTGGATGATCTGATCCGCTCTGTGGATGTGGATGACTCAAAAGCCATCTCTCTGGTTCAATACACGGCCTAAAATTTGAATCATATCTTGTATATATATACTGTAAGGTTTCCTGACACAGACTATATGGGAAATGGGTACCTTGTCCTACTGTGTCTGTCATACACTCTGAGAGTGCCGGGTCTCGTCCTGACTTCAGGCTGCAGTCCTGCAGAGATGATTGGTCACATATGACTGTCTAATCTAATCCCGCTGCTAATATCTCCTGTGTGAGTCAGACTGAACCGTGTGACTTGTCAGACAGTGAAACCTACAGTTTCACGACACACTTCAGGCGCTTACCTTGTGATGCGTGACTCAAATTGCTATTTAATTAGCGGATTAGTTGATTAACAGAAAGTAAATATATAAAATGAATACACTTCCTTTTGTCATACAGAACATGCTGCTGGAAGATATCAGATTAAAGTGTAATTTACCATTACTGTAATCTCTATATCCTGGAGAATGCCTTTACTATGAACAGAGCTGCATTCATGACCTGATCTCTCCCCCTGACTGTGAGCTTGTGGCTTGTTGTTGATACTCAGATAATCAGAGATGAATAGATTAATAGTTTTAACCGCCCACTCCATTTGTGCTTATTCATTGAAAAGATGCTTTAGAAACAGGTTACATTTTTTACACATGCATGACACATGTATTGTAGATTATACACATCTTATTTTTTAGGTTTAAGTTTTTCTCCTCTTCATCTTCTCCTTCTTAGTGGATCATCCACCTCCCGCCATCTCACCCTGTGCCTTTCATCCTCCTCTGTCAGACCAACCTTCTGCATGTCCTCTTTCACTACATCCATAAAGCCCTTCCTGTGTTCCTCCTTTCTGGCAGCTCCATATTCAAAATCCTTTGTCCAATATATCCACTGGCCTCCTCTACACATGTCCAAACCATTTCAATGTTGCCTCTCTGACTTTGTCTCCAAACCACCCAACCTGAGCTGTCCCCGATATACACTCATTTCTAATCCCATCCATCCTGGTCTCTCAGCTCTGCCACCTCCAGCTTGGCCTCCTGTCTTTTTGTCAGTGCCACCGTCTCCCAAACATACATCATAGCAGATTTCACTGCCATCTTGCAAACACTGCCTTTCACTCTGGCTGCTCTCCTTTTGTCACAAATCACCCCTGACACTCATCTGAGTTTTGATCTTTGAGTTTTTTCTGAGAGCGCTGGGTTCGAATCCAGTCTGGGGCCTTTCTGTGTGAGGTCTGCATGTTCTCCCTGTGTCCGCATGGGTTTTCTCTGGGTACTGCGGCTCCTCCTTCCAGAGTCCAAAGACATGTATGGGTTAGGTTAAATAAAGATTCTAAATTGGCTGGAGGTGTGAATGTGAGTCTGAGTGGTTCTGTCTCTGTGTTAACCCTGTGATAGGCTGTACCCTGCCTCTCACCCTATCGCAGCTGGAATAGGCTCCTCCCCCCTGAATTGGATTAGCAGAAGAAAATGGATGGAGGAAAAATTTCTGAATTAATTTTTATAAAGAACTAAACAAACAAATTATTAAAGAAAAAAGTGTTGTGAAGAAATGTGAAACAAGCATATCATTTTCAAGTACTATTGAGAATTGAGAACTCAATCATGTGCATGTTTTTAATCCTCCTATACTTGAAAGAAAATAATGAAAATGCTTATTTTTCAAATATGCACATATTTCAGAAGAATATGGCATGTTTCTTGCTGGATTACATACATTACATTAGGGCTGCAACGATTCATCGATTAACTCGATTAAATCGATTCTAAAAATTTATCGACACAAATTTACTGTGTCGATGCTTCGTTTAAACTCTGCAGCGCTCAGCTGTCTCGGTGTAAGCGGCGCTCCTCACTAGCATTAGCAGCATTAGTGCTGACGTTTTTTTGTGGGTTTATTGGGGGCTGGCAAACCAACATAGAACTGCATTACCGCCACCTACTGGACTGGAGTGTGAATCACTCACGTATACACAAGCACACATTCTAAAAAGCTCTCCGTCGCTGCGATGGATTTCATTTAACACAGAGTGGATCATCACTAGAGTTGCCACCTGTCTCATAAAATACAGAACCCCGTATGTTACGGGACTCCGTGGAATACGGCTCCGTAACATACCGTGTTCCGTACTTTACGGGACGGGTGGCAACTGTCGCTGACATGCATTTCCACGCCTCCACTGCTCTCTGTGTGTCTGTGTGTGTTGTGCTCGCTGAGAATTTCAGCTGCTATTTTTGTCTTTACTTCAGCTGTAGCTACCAGAACTGGTTTGCTAGCGAGCGCGGGCCATTAGCACTAGCGATGGTTCGGTACCGGAAGGCCCGCCCCCCAGGACCGAGGGGCTCCTTCAAAATATTTTTTATACTTTAATTCCTTATTAGTGACTAAATGTAGACCTGCAGTAGAAACGTATTTTCGAGAATGCTTGTGAATACAAAGCATTACACCATTACTCACACATGCGCCATGGCTCCCGCAGCCACTAGTTTTTCAAAACACTCATAGCAGGCAGCGGTTTTAACTGCGCAAGCGCAAAGAGGCGAAGCTGTGACGGTGAGCTCAAGTAGTGAAAAAGGAAACGTTTTTCCAGCGTCCAAAACAGCAGCTTTTTCTTTTAGTAACCACCATTAAATCTGTGAAACAGCTGGAGGTCCTTCATCAAGCACCTGATCAGCAAGTGATAAGGTGAAGAAAAGAGAACTTTGTAGCTGCTCCATTCACCGCTGTTTGTTCACATGGCGAGAAACTGCAGTACGGAAGTTAAAATATGCAGATAAACTGTTAATAAAAAAAAGTATTTCTTATCCGATTACTCGATTAATCGGTGGAATAATCGATAGAATACTCGATTACTAAAATAATCGTTTTATGCAGCCCTACATTACATACATCAGAATAATCACTTTTTTCCCCCCTTCTGCCACTGGATGGAGCCTGAGCACACAAACATAAATTATTCAGTTTGTTTAGGTGACAGTATGACCTACACATAACCTCAAAGGTCAAATGTTAATTTAAGAGTGATGCCAGATGTTTTTCTGTTTGCATTTTTCCATTAAAATCTGACACCTGTTAAACTGTGACATTTTCAGACTGTTTAAGTAACAGCACAGATTTAAACTGCTGAGGAAGACCTTAAAAAATCTGAAAATAAAGTTTAAGGAGGGCCTCTGTTGCTCATTTCCAACTCTATATTCATATTCTTGGATCCTGCCAGAATAGCTTTAATGCATCACAGTTTAATTTATTCTTATAATCTTATTCTGGGCCTTGGTGCAGTTCCAAAGTTAATCTAAAACAAGTTCTTTTAGCTCTTCTCTCTTTAAACCAACTTTCTTCTGATTAGCAGCACTTCACAAACAGAAGGTCTGAACAGCAGCTTGGTGCCAGAGCCAGAGCTGTGTGCCTGAGATTACCATATTTGGATATCCCCTCTCACTGACATCATACAGATCCAAGAGTTTGAAAAACTGTCTAAATAAATGAATGGAGTCCAAACGGAAAAGTCTGTCAGCTTTTAGGTAAATATGTAAATAATTGGAAAATTTGAGGACGTACATACAATACAAAAAATAAGTAATGACATAAAATTTAGAAATTATTTGTATTGATCATGGTATATTTATTGTGCTTTTACTCTGTACTTTGTAATAGGTCCAATGTCCTCGAGTTGTGCATTGGCGCACCATTGAGATGACAGTGACGAACATTTTTGTAATAAAGTTAAAACATACATGAAGCAGAAATATCTTTATGTGCATCCTCAGAGTTTTAGACCCCACTGTATGTTGGCTTTGACTTCCTAAATGTGCTGAGCTATGACCCATTTGGCAGTCTGCTGTGTGACTGGGTGGTGATGGCGTGGAGGGGAGTCACATTGGTGAGCTGGTTTACACTCATGCCCTCATTTCAAAAGTGATTATGTGTTGTGGTGGTGGTGCGTGGGGGTCATTCGTTACTCGATGCCACTGACGGCTCTGAAGGTTCAGTGGAATTCAGCGGAGGTGACAGGGATTTGTGGGCGCCAGGCTGGATGCAACACATCTGAGTTATATAACCAATAGTCGGGTGAGTCCAGGTCAGGGGCATAAACAGCACAAGCTGCATTTTAAATATGTGTATAATAATTGTTTAATTTCAGTTTATAATTCATCCAGTTGCAGATTTTTCTAATGCACACAGGCTCAAAAGTATATCTACAGGCCCAAATATAAACATACAGGCACTTAAATCTTTTAATAAGTGGTGCTGAAGGTTCTACAGTATCTTTTAACTTGACAAAGCAAAGGCCTATTAACTTCTCATTACTGATCGTGATTGACTACAGCTGGTAGTTTGTCTTTGCCAGCATAAAAAGGATTTGTTTGACAGCACTTATTGGATTGACCAATACTCAGAACAATGGGGAAGTCCGAGAAACTCAGTGAAAATCAAAGAAGGAGAACTGTAGATTAACACAAGCTGGAAATGTCTTTTGGAGCCATTTCCAAACAACTGCAGATTCCAAGATCATTAACTCAGACAACTGTATGTAAGTAGAAGTTATTTGGATGTGTCACCACTTTGCCGAAGTCTGGAAGAAAACCGAAACTGCCATCCTTGGAAATTGGTTACGATGTTCAGGAGCAACCCAGGAACCAGCAAGGCTCAAGCCTGCCATGAACTGGAAACTGCTGAAACACCAGCATCACTGTCTACAGTGCGGAGAGTTTTACATCGCCATGGACTGAGAAGGTGTCGACCAAGAGAGAACCCCCTGCTCCAAAATTGACACCTTAAAGCTCAACTGAAATTTGCAGCTGCCTACATGCATGAGTCAAATGCCTTCTGGAGAAAAGTTTGATGGTCAAACGAGGTAAAGGTTGAACTACAATGACGAGAGGTATATTTGGAGGAGTAAAGGTGAGGCTGTCAAACCTAAGCATCATACTCGGCGGCTGTTTTGCTGCCAGTTATACTGGTACATTGCGCAATGTGAATGGAATAATGAAAACAGAAGACTACCTCTAAATTCTTTAACCTGAAACAGCTGGATGGTGGAAACTTCAGCATATTTGGGTGTTCCAGCAGGACAACGATCCCAAAAAACTGAACAAAAACTGGTTAAAACTGGTTTTGGAATGGCTAAAACTGGCTGACAGGCTTCTGGAATGGCCTTCCCAAAGTCTCAACCTCAACCTGATTGAAAATTTGTGGATTATCCTCAAAAGCCGGGTCTGTGCCAGAAAACCAGCCAATTTAAATTAACTCTACCAATTCTTCCAAGAAGAGTTTTTAAATATCCAGCCAGAATTATACCAGAAGCTTTCTCATGACTACCAAATGCATCTGTTCGAGGAGCTTGCTAAGGGACATTTAACCAAATATTAGTGGGGGTGTATGTATATTTGAGCTGGTATATACCTGAATGTAAAAAATGGATGTGGCCACATCACCTGCTAGTTTGTAAGAAGTGGCCATATGTGGATGAAAACATATCAAAACCCAAAAGAGTATGTTATAAAAATATTCACCGCCATGCAGTTGATAGGAAAGCATAATTACTTTAAAAAGTTAAAACCATTTTTTGTATGAAACTGTAAGCATATTTATATTATTTTAACACGGGAGTGTATGGGAATTGATACACTTTTGGAGCCAGCGTCAAATGGCTGTTAGAGGAACTGCAAGTTTTGTCATCACTATGGTTGGTTGTGGTCTGGAGGTTAGGCCACAGGTGACTGTAGCACTGTTATTACAGTATAATTTTATTTCTCTAGTTATGCTGAGAGCTTAATTTGTTCCAGATTTCTTCTGCCCTAATTTGCATATCTACACTTCTACGGTCTGTCCTGTACTCTGTCTCTCTCTGTTTCTGTGACATTTGGCTGTCAGGATGGAATTGTGTTGTTCCCACCTGCTGTTATCTGTCAGAGGTGTCTTGTGGGTAATTGTACATCAAGCACAGAGCAAGTCTTTGGCAAAGGCTTGCAGGAGATTAGGTGCTGACCCAAAAGTGAGCTGACAGCTGGGGAGTGTGAGCCAGCCACGTATATCTGTGTGTGTCTCGCACACACACACACACACACACACACACACACACACACACACACACACACACACACACACACACACACACACACACACACACCAGTTCATTTTATCTGACTCAATCAGATGCATTTTGCCACCTGGGGGAGCATAGCTGTAACTACAATGTAATTACATAAAGTCAGCATCATTAAAAGTCAAGTAAGGA